>NW_027464037.1:152500-215632 GCF_050947455.1 Rhinoderma darwinii | reverse complement strand
GGTGATTGCGCGGTGTGGGGGGGTTTATATTTCCGGTAATTGCGCGGTGTGAGGGGTTTTATATTTCCGGTGATTGCGCGGTGTGGGGGGATTATATTTCCGGTGATTGCGCGGTGTGGGGGGTTTATATTTCCGGTGACTGCGCGGTGTGAGGGGTTTATATTTCCGGTGATTGCGAGGTGTGAGGTGTTTATATCTCCGGTGATTGCGCGGTGTGAGGGGGGTTTATATTTCCGGTGATTGCGCGGTGTGAGGGGGTTTATATTTCCGGTGATTGCGCGGTGTGAGGGGGTTTATATTTCCGGTGATTGCGCGGTGAGGGGGGGTTTATATTTCCGGTGATTGCGTGGTGTGAGGAGGGTTTATATTTCCGGTGATTGCGCGGTGTGGGGGGTTTATATTTCCGGTGATTGCGCGGTGAGGGGGGGTTTATATTTCCGGTGATTGCGCGGTGAGGGGGGGTTTATATTTCCGGTGATTGCGCGGTGTGAGGAGGGTTTATATTTCCGGTGATTGTGCGGTGTGAGGGGGTTTATATTTCCGGTGATTGCGCGGTGTGAGGGGTTTTATATTTCCGGTGATTGCGCGGTGTGAGGAGGGTTTATATTTCCGGTGATTGCGCGGTGTGGGGGGTTTATATTTCCGGTGATTGCGCGGTGAGGGGGGGTTTATATTTCCGGTGATTGCGCGGTGAGGGGGGGTTTATATTTCCGGTGATTGCGCGGTGTGAGGAGGGTTTATATTTCCGGTGATTGCGCGGTGTGGGGGGTTTATATTTCCGGTGATAGCGCGGTGTGAGGGGTTTATATTTCCGGTGATTGCGCGGTGTGGGGGGTTTATATTTCCGGTGATTGCGCGGTGTGGGGGGTTTTATATTTCCGGTGATTGCGCGGTGTGGGGGGTTTTATATTTCCGGTGATTGCGCGTGTGAGGGGGTTTATATTTCCGGTGATTGTGCGGTGTGGGGGGTTTATATTTCCGGTGATTGCGCGGTGTGGGGGGTTTTATATTTCCGGTGATTGCGCGGTGTGGGGGGTTTTATATTTCCGGTGATTGCGCGGTGTGAGGGGTTTATATTTCCGGTGATTGCGAGGTGTGAGGGGTTTATATTTCCGGTGATTGCGCGGTGTGAGGGGTTTTATATTTCCGGTGATTGCACGGTGTGAGGGGTTTTATATTTCCGGTGATTGCACGGTGTGAGGGGGTTTATATTTCCGGTGATTGCGCGGTGTGAGGGGTTTTATATTTCCGGTGATTGCGCGGTGTGAGGGTTTTATATTTCCCGGTGATTGCGCGGTGTGGGGGGTTTTATATTTCCGGTGATTGCGCGGTGTGAGGGGTTTATATTTCCGGAGATTGCGTGGTGTGAGGGGTTTATATTTCCGGTGATTGCGCGGTGTGAGGGTTTATATTTCCGGTGATTGCGCGGTGTGAGGGGTTTATATTTCCGGTGATTGCGCGGTGTGAGGGGGTTTTATATTTCCGGTGATTGCGCGGTGTGAGGGGTTTATATTTCCGGTGATTGCGCGGTGTGAGGGGTTTATATTTCCGGTGATTGCGCGGTGTGAGGGGTTTTATATTTCCGGTGATTGCGCGGTGTGGGGGGGGTTATATTTCCGGTGATTGCGCGGTGTGAGGGGTTTTATATTTCCGGTGATTGCGCGGTGTGGGGGGTTTATATTTCCGGTGATTGCGCGGTGTGAGGGGTTTATATTTCCGGTGATTGCGCGGTGTGAGGGGTTTTATATTTCAGGTGATTGCACGGTGTGAGGGGGTTTATATTCCCGGTGATTGCGCGGTGTGAGTGTTTTATATTTCCGGTGATTGCGCGGTGTGAGGGGTTTATATTTCCGGTGATTGCGTGGTGTGGGGGGGTTTATATTTCCGGTGATTGCGCGGTGTGAGGGGTTTATATTTCCGGTGATTGCGCGGTGTGAGGGGTTTATATTTCCGGTGATTGCGCGGTGAGAGGAGTTTTATATTTCCGGTGATTGCGCGGTGTGAGGGGTTTTATATTTCCGGTGATTGCGCGGTGTGAGGGGTTTTATATTTCCGGTGATTGCACGGTGTGAGGGGGTTTATATTTCCGGTGATTGCGCGGTGTGAGGGGTTTATATTTCCGGTGATTGCGCGGTGTGGGGGGTTTTATATTTCCGATGATTGCGCGGTGTGAGGGGTTTATATTTCCGGTGATTGCGCGGTGTGAGGGGTTTATATTTCCGGTGATTGCGAGGTGTGAGGGGTTTATATTTCCGGTGATTGCGCGGTGTGAGGGGTTTTATATTTCCGGTGATTGCGCGGTGTGAGGGGTTTATATTTCCGGTGATTGCGCGGTGTGAGGGGTTTATATTTCCGGTGATTGCGGGGTGTGGGGGGTTTTATATTTCCGGTAATTGCGCGGTGTGAGGGGTTTTATATTTCCGGTGATTGCGCGGTGTGAGGGGGTTTATATTTCCGATGATTGCGCGGTGTGAGGGGTTTTATATTTGCGGTGATTGCGCGGTGTGAGGGGTTTATATTTCCGGTGATTGCGCGGTGTGGGGGGGTTTATATTTCCGGTAATTGCGCGGTGTGAGGGGTTTATATTTCCGGTGATTGCGCGGTGTGAGGGGGTTTATATTTCCGGTGATTGCGCGGTGTGGGGGGGGGGTTTTATATTTCCGGTGATTGCGCGGTGTGAGGGGTTTTATATTTCCGGTGATTGCACGGTGTGAGGGGTTTATATTTCCGGTGATTGCGCGGTGTGAGGAGTTTATATTTCCGGTGATTGCGCGGTGTGAGGGGTTTATATTTCCGGTGATTGCGCGGTGTGAGGGGTTTATATTTCCGGTGATTGCGCGGTGGGAGGGGTTTATATTTCCGGTGATTGCGCGGTGTGAGGGGTTTATATTTCCGGTGATTGCGCGGTGTGAGGGGGTTTATATTCCGGTAATTCCGCGGTGTGAGGGGGGTTTATATAACCGGTCGGCATCGCGCAGTTTCTTCGGAGGACAGAGGAAGCCGCGATCTATAACTGATCAGATGCCGCGGTCGCTATTAATCACGAGGGGTTAAGCGGCCGGGATTGCGCTGTCTCTGATCTTGGCGGTTGCCGGCGGCTGTGAGAAGTCGTGTACGGTGCAGTCTGCGCTCCTTCTAGTGTGACGGCGCACGTACAGCATAATACTATAGATCTGATGTCACCAAGGGGTTAAACCCTCCTGTATTTCATATTTACAGCGCTAATAATAAATAATAATAATTACCAACACTGTGCCGGACAAAAACGCACCAAAACCGCACAGAAATGACCTCATGTAACCTTACTACTGCATCATGGGAAACCTCCTGACTGATAACAGAGAGAACACTAAACAACAGCGGTGACCGGAAGTCATGTACACCCGACCAGCGCTGCTCTCTACCTCATACATGGAAAGGACCTCTGATGACGTCACCACCATGTGAACGGGACAACAAGAGAGGCGGAGCTTATAACTGGAGAGGAGGAATAGCCCCACCCCTCATTTGACGTAATCATGAATTCTTCTCACCATAGCACAGGAGACCGGACCACTCACAGAACTCCGCCCCACATGTCACGTGATCAGCTTCACAGGTCTTTCCTCCACCACTTTTCTCAAATGATAAGCTCCACCCCTTCCGTCCCAGTCACGTGGTGGTGATGTCATCACAGGTCCTTTTACCACAACACATTATATTTTGCACTGTTTAGCTCCAATCACTCCTTCATCGATCATATGATGCTCAGGACCCCTCATGTCACTTGATCATCACACATGTCCTTCATACATCGCTCACACTTCTAAAACCCCCGCCCCTGATTCCACGGTCACGTGACCTTGATATCACAGGTCCTTCCACTTCCGCCTCTCTCCACTAATAAGCTCCGCCTTTTCCTGTCACTTGGTGGTGACGTCATCACAGGTCCTTCAGCTGTTACGTGATGAGGTAGAGAGCAGCGCTGGTCGGGTGTTCTCTCTGTTATCAACCATTGAGTGACTCCGCCCACTGGAGTCCTAGCCCGGATTTAACCCCTCCAGTGCCGGCCTCTTTGGGGTAAGTGGTTATTTCTGGTCTTTGTAGTGGTCGGATGGTTTGTGGGACGTGTTTTGTAATGACATAATATTCGGGACATACAACTTATTCACTGACTTTTATACATTTCTTGTTAATGTCGTTCATCGTGCGGTTTAAAGAGGCTCTGTCACCAGATTTTGCAACCCCTATCTGTTATTGCTGCAGATCGGCGCTGCAATGTAGATTACAGTAACGTTTTTATTTTTAAAAAACGAGCATTTTTGGCCAAGTTATGACCATTTTTGTATTTATGCAAATGAGGCTTGCAAAAGTCCAAGTGGGTGTGTTTAAAAGTAAAAGTCCAACTGGGCGTGTATTATGTGCGTACATCGGGGCGTGTTTACTACTTTTACTAGCTGGGCGTTCTGACGAGAAGTATCATCCACTTCTCTTCACAACGCCCAGCTTCTGGCAGATCATGCTGTGACGTCACTCACAGGTCCTGCATCGTGTCAGACGAGCGAGGACACATCGGCACCAGAGGCTACAGATGATTCTGCATCAGCGTTTGCAGGTAAGTAGCTACATCGACTTACCTGCAAACGCCGATGCTGCTGCAGAATCATCTGTAGCCTCTGGTGCCGATGTGTCCTCGCTCGTCTGACACGATGCAGGACCTGTGAGTGACGTCACAGATCTGCACTGCCAGAAGCTGGGCGTTGTGAAGAGAAGTGGATGATACTTCTATACACAACGCCCAGCTAGTAAAAGTAGTAAACACGCCCCGATGTACGCACATAATACACGCCCAGTTGGACTTTTACTTTTCAACACGCCCAGTTGTACTTTTGCAAGCCTCATTTGCATAAATACGAAAATGGTCATAACTTGGCCAAAAATGCTTGTTTTTTTAAATAAAAACGTTACTGTAATCTACATTGCAGCGCCGATCTGCAGCAATAGCAGATAGGGGTTGCAAAATCTGGTGACAGAGCCTCTTTAAGGGAATGTTCACACGTAGCGAATACGACCCACAACACTCAAGGAAATCACCCCGAATATTCACCCCAAATGGTGGACGTATAATCCTCCCGAATATCTACTACAGAAATACAACCAGGCCGATCCTCACCGCTCCGAGCGTTACCATAGCAACACGTCCCTGCTCTTCCGGCTGTGTCCAGGTGACCCCTATAATGACATGTTACCTCTCCGACCTGTGATTGGCTGCAGGGGTCACATGACGCCTTCTTTTTTATATATGTGTAACCTGCAGCGTTGCTGTGAACACGCGGTGGAGCCGCAGAGGATTCTGGGAACAATGGTGTTAGTTGCAGAACTTGACTTCCCATTGAAATTAATAGAGAAATTCTGCAACAAATGCGCGGCGAATCCACGGTAAATAACTGTCCCGGCCATTTTCAATTGTATTTGCATCCTCAGGACGCAGGTACTACTGAATACTGTGGCGGAGCAGGAAACTCTCCGCTCCCTGCTCTGCCATTCACTCCTCCGGGAGCGGAATACCCGGCCAGAGCGTCGGCAACCCTCTGCCTGGGGATTCTACACTTAGCCTGGGCTCAGTCACTGACACATTAACGTTACTGAAGTGTTTAGACAGTGAATAGACATTCCTTCCAGCCAGGACGCCATGTCTATTCATAATCCCGACACTTCGGTAACGTTTCTGTGGTACTTACAGCAGAGCAAAGTGTAATCTCGCGAGATCTCGCTGTAAATGACCGGTTACAGGGAGATTACGCTTTGCTCTGCTGTAAACGTTACCGAAGTGTCGGGATTGTGAATAGACATCGCGTCCTGGCTGGAAGGAATGTCTATTCACTGTCTAAACACTTCAGTAACGTTAATGTGTCAGTATAAGACAGCAGATCGTGAACAACGCAGTGTCACTATGCACTGACTAAATGAATGGAGAGGAGTGCATGATGCTGATTGGTCACTGATTGGTCAGCGTCATACACTCCTCTGTACAACGCCCACTTGGTCTAAAGTAATAACACGTCCACTTGGGCATTAACCCCTTAGTGACCACTAATACGCCTTTTTACGTCGGTCACTAATGGGCTTTAGGCTAGGCTGACGCCTTTTCACGTCAGCCTAGTCTAAGTCCTGCACGGGTCTCCCGTGCAGGCAGGAGCCGGGGCTCTGCTGTCTGATGACAGCTGAGCTCCTGCTCCAACGCCCGCGATCGAAGTTTACTTCGATCGCGGCCGTTTAACCCGTTAAATGCCGCCGTCAATAGCGACCGCGGCATTTAACTTTGTTTACAGAGGGAGTGCGCTCCCTCTGTCACCCATCGGCGGCCCGCGAATGAAATTGCGGGTCTCCGATGGGGTGTCATGGCAGCCGGGGGCTTGATAAAAGCCCCCAGGTCTGCCCTGGACATATTCCTGTTAGGACGCGCCGGAGGCACGTCCTAACAGATTGCCTGTCAGATTTACACTGACAGGCAATAATGCTCTGGTATACGAAGTATACCAGAGCATTATAGCAGCGATCGGAACATCGCACAGTAAAGTCCCCTAGTGGGACTAATAAAATAAGTCCTCAAAGTGAAATAAAGATTATTAATAAAAAGTACAGTAAAGAAATAAATAAAACCATTTTTTTTCCATAAAAAGTGGTTTTATTTAGTAAAAGTGTAAAAAAAAAGTAGACATATATGGTATCGCCGCGACCGTAATGACTCCATTAATAAAGTTAATATGTAATTTAAACCGCAAAGTGAACACCGTAAAAAAAAAACGCAAAAAACCATGGCGAAATTGCAAATTTTTTCCATTGCCCCCCAAAAAAGTCATAATAAAAATGAATCAATAAGTCCCATGCACCCCAAAACAGTACCATTCAAAACTACGTCTTGTCCCGCAGAAAACAAGCCCAAAAAATCACTACATTGATGGAAAAATAAAAAAGTTACGGCTCTTGGAAAGCGACGATGCAAAAGCAAATAATTTTAGTTCAAAAGTGTTTTTATTGTGCAAAAGTCGTAAAACATAAAAAAACCTCTACACATGTGGTATCGCCGTAATCGTACCGACCCATAGAATAAAGGTAACATGTTATTTACGTCGCATAGTGAACGGCGTCAATTTAAAAACGCATAGAACAATGGCGGAATTTCAGTTTTTTTTTATAATCCCCCCCAAAAAGGTTAATAAAAGTTAATATAAAAATTATATGTACCCAAAAATGGTGCTATTAAAAAGCACAACTAATCCCGCAAAAAACAAGTCCTCATACAGCTATGTAGACGAAAAAATAAAAAAAGTTATAGCTCTTTGAATGCGACTATAGAAAAACGAATAAAATAGCTTGGTCATTAGGGCCTAAAATGGGCTGGTCACTAAGGGGTTAACAACCTCATTAGCATAAATGTAAAATCGCTCCTAACGTGGTAAATATAGAACGTTTTTCTAAATATAAAGCATTATTGTCACCGACATTACAGCGCCGATCCCCTTATGTAGGAAATGGGGCACTTCTGCCAATTAACCCTCAGAAAATGTCAAAAAGGCATCTAGCAAGCGGACAGCGTGACCAAAAGACTCATGAGGGCTGCGCAGGAAAAGGACCTTCTCGTCAGCGTACAGGCCCACCACAGCAGACCCTCCCTCCCACTGCACACCAGTTACCATAGGGGTGGATCTCAATCTAATAGCTATAGCTTCAATGGCAATAGCAAATAAAACCGGTGAGAGGGGACATCCCTGCCGCGTACCCCGTGCCAGAGGAGAAGAATCAGAGGGGATGCCATTGACCACCACAATAGCCATCAGGGATTTATAGAGAAGTTGGATCCATGAGATAAATGTAGGACCAAAGCTGTGAAGGCCGGCCAGAAGGAAGGAGCACTCAACAGAGTCGAACGCTTTCATAGTATCTAATGAAGCGACAGCCCAAGGCAAATGACGCATTCTACCCATCTGCATAAGTGTCTGTACACGTGTAATGTTTATAGATGTAGATTTACCGCGCATGAATTCAGTTTGGTCAGGGTGAATCATTGTTAGAACAACTTGATTCAGTCGCTTTGCCAGGATCTTAGGTAGGATTTTATAGTCCACGTTAACTAGGGAAATTGGTCTATAAGAACCACAATCAACAGGGTCTTTATCCGGTTTCAGTAGCACAATGATAGAAGCATCATCAAATGTAGAGGGAAGTGAGTGGCTGAGTAAAGCCTGGTTAAGAGTATCTAACAACATGGGGCCCATATGTTCCCGATACCTCCTATAACCTTCAATAGGGAGCCCATCAGGACCTGGGGATTTATGGAGAGACATTTCCCGAATAGCCTCTTAAAGTTCCGCCATCATCATAGTGGAGTCAAGCAATGTAACCTGCGATGAAGAGAGAGTAGGAAAAGTCAGATCCCTCAGATAAACTACAACGTCTGCGATGGTATGATTAGAGGTGGAACTATATAAAATGGTATAGTCCTTTCTAAATCTGGTAGCAATGGCATCCCCCTCTGTTAATAGACCACCCTCATTATCCTGAATTGGAGGAGTTATTGTGTCTAATTAAGTGGGCCAATAACTGACTGGATTGATTCTCCATCTCAAAATAATATTGACGTGTAATAAAACAATTTGCGCTTAGTCTTAAGGTGAAGCACATGTTTATATAAACGAGTGAAATGTAACCAACTAGCCTTGTGTGCGTCCGTGGGATCCGAAATATACAGCAACTCTGCGGAGGCCACACATTCCCCCGCCTCCCTCTCAGAGTGAGCCGTGGACTTTATAATACAAGAAATTGTAGATCGCAAACAACCACGCAAGTACGCCTTAAAGGTATCCCACTTCAGGGTATGAGAAATAGGTGCATCATGTACTTGTAAACATTTTATAATTTGGTCAGGGATGCGATCAGAGGGTCCAATAAGTGTCAACCAGAAAGGATGCAACTTCCAAGTAGGTAACAATCGCTGTCCAGGAAATTCCGACCTGACCAGTATCGCACTGTGGTCCGAAATCCCCCTGGAAGAGAGTGATCAGGAGGACCCATAAAGAGATAAGGCAGGAGAACCAAAATCATAATCAATCCTGGAGAGAACCTGTCTCCCAGGAGAATGACAAGTGTATTCCAGAACCTGTGGGTGACAATGTCTTCATAGATCAATCCTGGAGAGAGCCTATCTCCCAGGAGAATGACAAGTGTATTCCAGAACCTGTGGGTGACAATGTCTTCATAGATCAATCCTGGAGGGAACCTGTCTCCCAGGAGAATGACAAGTGTATTCCAAAACCTGTGGGTGACAATGTCTTCATAGATCAATCCTGGAGAGAGCCTGTCTCCCAGGAGAATGACAAGTGTATTCCAGAACCTGTGGGTGACAATGTCTTCATAGATCAATCCTGGAGAGAGCCTGTCTCCCAGGAGAATGACAAGTGTATTCCAGAACCTGTGGGTGACAATGTCTTCATAGATCAATCCTGGAGAGAGCCTGTCTCCCAGGAGAATGACAAGTGTATTCCAGAACCTGTGGGTGACAATGTCTTCATAGATCAATCCTGGAGAGAGCCTGTCTCCCAGGAGAATGACAAGTGTATTCCAGAACCTGTGGGTGACAATGTCTTCATAGATCAATCCTGGAGAGAGCCTGTCTCCCAGGAGAATGACAAGTGTATTCCAGAACCTGTGGGTGACAATGTCTTCATAGATCAATCCTGGAGAGAGCCTGTCTCCCAGGAGAATGACAAGTGTATTCCAGAACCTGTGGGTGACAATGTCTTCATAGATCAATCCTGGAGAGAGCCTGTCTCCCAGGAGAATGACAAGTGTATTCCAGAACCTGTGGGTGACAATGTCTTCATAGATCAATCCTGGAGAGAGCCTGTCTCCCAGGAGAATGACAAGTGTATTCCAGAACCTGTGGGTGACAATGTCTTCATAGATCAATCCTGGAGAGAGCCTGTCTCCCAGGAGAATGACAAGTGTATTCCAGAACCTGTGGGGACAATGTCTTCATAGATCAATCCTGGAGAGGGCCTGTCTCCCAGGAGAATGACAAGTGTATTCCAGAACCTGTGGGTGACAATGTCTTCATAGATCAATCCTGGAGAGAGCCTGTCTCCCAGGAGAATGACAAGTGTATTCCAGAACCTGTGGGTGACAATTTCTTCATAGATCAATCCTGGAGAGAGCCTGTCTCCCAGGAGAATGACAAGTGTATTCCAGAACCTGTGGGTGACAATGTCTTCATAGATCAATCCTGGAGAGAGCCTGTCTCCCGGGAGAATGACAAGTGTATTCCAGAACCTGTGGGTGACAATGTCTTCATAGATCAATCCTGGAGAGAGCCTGTCTCCCAGGAGAATGACAAGTGTATTCCAGAACCTGTGGGTGACAATGTCTTCATAGATCAATCCTGGAGAGAGTCTGTCTCCCAGGAGAATGACAAGTGTATTCCAGAACCTGTGGGTGACAATGTCTTCATAGATCAATCCTGGAGAGAGCCTGTCTCCCAGGAGAATGACAAGTGTATTCCAGAACCTGTGGGTGACAATGTCTTCATAGATCAATCCTGGAGAGAGCCTGTCTCCCAGGAGAATGACAAGTGTATTCCAGAACCTGTGGGTGACAATGTCTTCATAGATCAATCCTGGAGAGAGCCTGTCTCCCAGGAGAATGACAAGTGTATTCCAGAACCTGTGGGTGACAATGTCTTCATAGATCAATCCTGGAGAGAGCCTGTCTCCCAGGAGAATGACAAGTGTATTCCAGAACCTGTGGGTGACAATGTCTTCATAGATCAATCCTGGAGAGAGCCTGTCTCCCAGGAGAATGACAAGTGTATTCCAGAACCTGTGGGTGACAATGTCTTCATAGATCAATCCTGGAGAGAGCCTGTCTCCCAGGAGAATGACAAGTGTATTCCAGAACCTGTGGGTGACAATGTCTTCATAGATCAATCCTGGAGAGAGCCTGTCTCCCAGGAGAATGACAAGTGTATTCCAGAACCTGTGGGTGACAATGTCTTCATAGATCAATGCTGGAGAGAGCCTGTCTCCCAGGAGAATGACAAGTGTATTCCAGAACCTGTGGGTGACAATGTCTTCATAGATCAATCCTGGAGAGAGCCTGTCTTCATAGATCAATCCTGGAGAGAGCCTGTCTCCCAGGAGAATGACAAGTGTATTCCAGAACCTGTGGGTGACAATGTCTTCATAGATCAATCCTGGAGAGAGCCTGTCTCCCAGGAGAATGACAAGTGTATTCCAGAACCTGTGGGTGACAATGTCTTCATAGATCAATCCTGGAGAGAGCCTGTCTCCCAGGAGAATGACAAGTGTATTCCAGAACCTGTGGGTGACAATGTCTTCATAGATCAATCCTGGAGAGAGCCTGTCTCCCAGGAGAATGACAAGTGTATTCCAGAACCTGTGGGTGACAATGTCTTCATAGATCAATCCTGGAGAGAGCCTGTCTCCCAGGAGAATGACAAGTGTATTCCAGAACCTGTGGGTGACAATGTCTTCATAGATCAATCCTGGAGAGAGTCTATCTCCCAGGAGAATGACAAGTATATTCCAAAACCTGTGGGTGACAATGTCTTCATAGATCAATCCTGGAGAGAGCCTGTCTCCCAGGAGAATGACAAGTGTATTCCAGAACCTGTGGGTGACAATGTCTTCATAGATCAATCCTGGAGAGAGCCTGTCTCCCAGGAGAATGACAAGTGTATTCCAGAACCTGTGGGTGACAATGTCTTCATAGATCAATCCTGGAGAGAGCCTGTCTCCCAGGAGAATGACAAGTGTATTCCAGAACCTGTGGGTGACAATGTCTTCATAGATCAATCCTGGAGAGAGCCTGTCTCCCAGGAGAATGACAAGTGTATTCCAGAACCTGTGGGTGACAATGTCTTCATAGATCAATCCTGGAGAGAGCCTGTCTCCCAGGAGAATGACAAGTGTATTCCAGAACCTGTGGGTGACAATGTCTTCATAGATCAATCCTGGAGAGAGCCTGTCTCCCAGGAGAATGACAAGTGTATTCCAGAACCTGTGGGTGACAATGTCTTCATAGATCAATCCTGGAGAGAGCCTGTCTCCCAGGAGAATGACAAGTGTATTCCAGAACCTGTGGGTGACAATGTCTTCATAGATCAATCCTGGAGAGGGCCTGTCTCCCAGGAGAATGACAAGTGTATTCCAGAACCTGTGGGTGACAATGTCTTCATAGATCAATCCTGGAGAGAGCCTGTCTCCCAGGAGAATGACAAGTGTATTCCAGAACCTGTGGGTGACAATGTCTTCATAGATCAATCCAGGCCAAACCTTCTATCAGCTGACACAAAGGAGTAGTGGGTGTTAAATTATGGGCGGGATCTTGTGAGAAACGGTCTATAGCCGGAGACATTACCTAATTTGATGTACAAAAGCAATAGCTGCCTGAAGGACGGAGGTGTTAGCCTGTGGTGGATTATATATACACAGAATAACATATGGCTTCGTGTCTATTTCAGCATAAACAAAAACGAAATCTCCAGCTGGGTCTCTTCGCGTCTGTATTGGATTCCATCGTACAGTGCGATGTATCAGCAGGGAAACCCCTCTAGAATAAAAAGTGTGAAAGGAGTGGCACGCCCATTGTATCTAAGATTTCTTAAGATAACTAGATCTTTCACTAATGAGGTGAGTCTCCTGTAAACGGATTAGGGGGGGACGGGATCGCCTAATATGAGGGAACCCCGAGGCCCGTCATCAAGGAACAATTGTCATCACCCTCTTTATTTTTGAGGTGAGTAGATCACGTTTTACGTGGAGAGGAATTATCTTCGTCCTGATCAGTACGAGCAAAATCTTTTAGCTTATCCACTGCAGACTGAGGTTTAGATTTACGCATGGTGCACAGTATAGCTGAAATAGGTAGGTCTCACCCCACCAATAGTGTAGCAGGAAAAGTAAGGCAGCAGATACAGTCTCCTTTTAACAGAGTATGGCACACTGGTAGGAAGTTATATATGGTAAGTAAGCTCTATAGACAAAGAACCGGGTAGGCAGGCAGTCCCAGAATGTATAGTGAGCAGGTGAGCCAAATCAGTGACATAGATGTATAACAGGCATATATGCAAAATGGCTCCGTTAGGCCGCAACTCACCACCCAGATACTGGTAACAATGGAATCTCAGGGTCTCCCCTGAGAGAAATCAAAACTGTCGTCCCCAACTGAGCCTGAGGTCTGTACCTTCACCGGCTGTCAGGGGAGACAGATAAAGAATGTTTCACCATGCGTGCCTTGCAGACACAGACAGGCCGCCATTAACCACCAGCCGCCACGAGGAACAGAAGCCCATGCAACCAGGACCTCGGAGTCTGACAGAGAGGACCAAAAGACACCTGGGAGAAGCAAGAGATGTCGGGCATAAACAGTGTACCTCCGATGCAAGTGGATGCAAGTCCTTCGTTGTCTCCTGGGCTGGGTTAATATCAAGTGGAAGTGCGTCGAGTGCAGGCTGCAGCAGAATACCAGGCCGTCGTGCACTGTTTCCATCCGCAGGGCCGACGAAGTCACCGAAGAATGTCCCCGGGTAGCCTGCGAGGGGGAGAGGTATGCCCAGAGTTTGTCTGGTCCCAGTAAAAAGATTTACCAGCCAGGATGACAGGATAATCAGCAGGAGAGGTTACGGTCCCCGGGAGCTCAGCTCAGATACGACTATCCATGCTGCTTGCTGGCCACGCCCCAATAATAATAATAATATTTAATAATATCATATATTATTACCCCTTTAAGGACACAGTATTTTGTCCTCTAATTTTGCCCACACAGTGTTTTGCCCCCTAAGTGCCATACACAGTAGATTTCCCCCTGTAGTGCCCTTACACAGAATAATGTCTGCTTAGTGGCCTTCACACAGTATAATGCCCCCCTCCCCTCGCTGGCACACACACAGCCCCCCTTGTAGATAGTGCCCCCTGTAGATTGTGCCATACAGCCTCCCTGTAGACTGTGCCATAATCCGCCACCCCTCCTTGTTGAGTGTCATACAGCCCACCACCTCCCCCTTGTAGACAGTGCTGTTCATTCCCCCACCTCCCCCTTGTAGATCGTGACATACAACCCCCCACCTCCCCCATGTAGACCGTGCTATACAGAGCCGCAACTCCCCCTTGTAGATCATGCCATATAGCCCCCCACCTCCCCCATGTAGACAGTGCCATACAGCCCCTCACCTCCCCCTTGTAGACAGTGCCATACAGCCCCCCACCTCCCGATGTAGACAGTGCCCCAAACACAAAAAAATTGTACACCTCTAGGCCCCGTTCCCAAGACGAACTGCGCTGCTCCGCGACGGGATCCTTGCGTAGGCCGGCGTGATCCTGTAGCCTAGTGCAGAGTTCCCCAACCTTTTCGGACTCGAGGCACCACTGGAGAAATAAAATTTCCTCAGGGCACCCCTACCAAAAATTGTTTCGAGAAAGACAGAAAACAGCTAAAAACAAGCACTACACTGAGAATATGTTCACACAGCGTTTTTTGTAAGGCAGAAAATATCTTCCTCAAAATTCCTTCAGGAATTTTATAATGCCCCCCTCCCGTCGCTGGCACACACACAGCCCCCCTTGTAGATAGTGCCCCCTGTAGATTGTGCCATACAGCCCCTCACCTCCCCCTTGTAGACAGTGCCATACAGCCCCCCACCTCCCAATGTAGACAGTGCCATACTCCCCCCAAAATTCCTTCAGGAATTTTAAGGCAGATTTTAAATTGACAGCGTTGTTTGACTTTTTTTTTTTAAGCCGTTGAAGCTAACGGAAAAGACGTAGGCAAAGAAAGCTCCAAACGAACGCCACAGGTATTTTCTGCCTCCTATTAACTTTAATTGGAGGTCAGAGGTGAAAACCACTTGAAGACCATCAGCCCGCCACTCACAGATTCCCCTGTAGATAGTGCCACACAGCCCCATTGTAGATGATAGAATCCCCCCCCCCCCTTCCTGTACATAGCGCTACTGTAGCTCCCTGAAAGAGCGGAATCCCCCTGTGGCTGGAGATTCCGCTCCTGGACGGAGCGCTTGATGACTCTGTCTATTTATGGACAGTGACGTCAAGGGCCTCTACTGAAGTGGAATCCCCGGTCACTGCATCGGCAACGCTGTGGACCGGGATTACGCTTCAGGAGTTGCCCCTGATGTCACTGTCCATATATGGACAGAGACATCAAGCGCTTCATCCAGGAGCGGAATCCCCAGCCACACAGTGGCGCTAGCAGATTCCAGAGCTGGGAGATACCTTCCTGCTTTGCTATAGTATTTAATAGTACCTGTGTACTGATCACGCAGACACTATTGAATGTGGCGTTGCTACAGCTGTAGCAGCTGCTAGCGGTGCCGCCGGCCATGGGGGGCCGATCCCGACTGGCAGCATGGGTGTCCTCATTCCCGGTGTCGCCGCTATGGCTGCTATGGGCGGAAAGGCGGATGCTGAGTCACCGGGCCCGGGCGCTTCTGAAACAAGCAGGGGAAAGGTAGCCAGTGCAGCGCCCCCTTCCACCTGCTAGAGTGATGCACCCAGTGCAATGGCACACCGTTCTGGCCGGCCCTTTGTGGCACTATGTACAAGGGGGGTGTGGCGCTTTCTACAAGGGGATGTTTGTGGCGCTATCTACAAGGGGGGTATGTGGCGTTATCTACAAGGGGATGTGTGTGGCATTATCCACAAGGTGATGTGTGTGGCTCTCCCTACAAGGGGGCTTTGTGTGGCGCAATCTACAGGAGGGCTGTGTGTGGAGCAATCTACAAGGGGGTGTGGTGCTTTCTACAAGGGGGGGGTGTGGTGCTATCTACAGGGGGGCTGTTTGTGGCGCTATCCACAGTAGGACTGTTTGTGGCGCCATCTACAGGGGGCTGTGTGTGGCGCCATCTACAGGGGGCTGTGTGTGGTGCCATCTGCAGGGGGCAGTGTGGAGCGCCATCTACAAGGGGCACTGAGTGTGGCGCTATCTACAGGGGGCTGTGTGTGGCACTATCTACAGGGGGCTGTGTGTGGCACTATCTACAGGGGGGCTGTGTGTGGCGCTATCTACAGGTGGGCTGTGTGTGGCGCTATCTACAAGTAGGCTGTGTGTGTCCCTATCTACAGGGGGGCTGTATGTGGCCTTATCTACAGGGGGGCTGTATGTGGCCTTATCTACAGGGGGGCTGTATGGGGCCCTATCTACAGGGGGCTGTGTGTGGCGCTATCTACAGTAGGGTTGTTTTTGGCGCTATCTACAGGGGGGCTGTGTGTGGCGCTATCTACAGGGGGGCTGTGTGTGGCGCTATCTACAGGGGGCTGTGTGTGGCGCTATCTACAGGGGCAGTGTTGAGCGCCATCTACAAGGGGCACTGAGTGTGGCGCTATCTACAGGGGGCTGTGTGTGGCGCTATCTACAGGGGGGCTGTGTGTGGCGCTATGTACAGGTGGGCTGTGTGTGGCCCTATCTACAAGTGGGCTGTGTGTGGCCCTATCTACAGGGGGGCTGTGTGTGGCCCTATCTACAGGGAGCACTGTGTGGCACTATCTACAAGGGGCAATGTGTGGCATTCCCTACAGGGAGCAATGTGTGGCATTCCCTACAGGGAGCAGTGTGTGGCATTCCCTACAGGGAGCAGTGTGTGGCATTAGCGCCGAAACGCGCGTTGGGGTGGACCTTGGCTGCATTCATTCTGTTCATTCATTATGGGTATGTGAGAACTCATCTATTTTGTGTACTTTACTTACCTTATTACGGAATCTCTGCATGTTTGATCCCATTGCATTTATAAATGACATGTGTGTTGTTACGTTTATTGTACCATAGTACTGCTAACTTATTTTTTGACTATAGGGTGTGATTCTATTTAGTCTACAGTACTTTGCATTCACATATGCACATAGCTGACCTATTTACTTTAATAGACTATACTCTCAAAGACGCTCACACACTCATGTCATATTATTTTCCATCAAGGGATACACATGTGTCTCACTAAACGTTCATATATAGATACATGGTTTGGTTAATGCTCCAGTCAAGGATCCGTGTTTTTACTGTGGGTTTATGGATTCTTTTTACATGTCTTATTATATGTTAATAAAATATTTTTGTATTTTCATTACTTCTTTGTTTCTCAGCATTTATTTTCTCTTTTGGTCTCGCTATCTACAGGGGGCTGTGTGTGGCGCTATCTACAGGGGGCTGTGTGTGGCGCTATGTACAGGGGGGCTGTGTGTGGCCCTATCTACAGGGGGGCTGTGTGTGGCGCTATCTACAGGGGGGCTGTGTGTGGCGCTATCTACAGGGGGGCTGTGTGTGGCGCTATCTACAGGGGGGCTGTGTGTGGCGCTATCTACAGGGGGGCTGTGTGTGGCGCTATCTACAGGGGGGCTGTGTGTGGCGCTATCTACAGGGGGGCTGTGTGTGGCGCTATCTACAGGGGGGCTGTGTGTGGCGCTATCTACAGGGGGGCTGTGTGTGGCGCTATCTACAGGGGGGCTGTGTGTGGCGCTATCTACAGGGGGGCTGTGTGTGGCGCTATCTACAGGGGGGCTGTGTGTGGCGCTATCTACAGGGGGGCTGTGTGTGGCGCTATCTACAGGAGGGCTGTGTGTGGAGCAATCTACAAGAGGGTGTGGTGCTTTCTACAAGGGGGGGGTGTGGTGCTATCTACAGGGGGGCTGTTTGTGGCGCTATCCACAGTAGGACTGTTTGTGGCGCGATCTACAGGGGGCTGTGTGTGGCGCTATCTACAGGGGGCTGTGTGTGGCGCCATCTGCAGGGGGCAGTGTGGAGCGCCATCTACAAGGGGCACTGAGTGTGGCGCTATCTACAGGGGGCTGTGTGTGGCGCTATCTACAGGTGGGCTGTGTGTGGCGCTATCTACAAGTAGGCTGTTTGTGTCCCTATCTACAGGTGCGATGTGTGTGGCCATATCTACAGGGGGGCTGTATGGGGCCCTATCTACAGGGGGCTGTATGGGGCCCTATCTACAGGGGGCTGTATGGGGCCCTATCTACAGGGGGGCTGTATGGGGCCCTATCTACAGGGGGGCTGTGTGTGGCGCTATCTACAGGGGGGCTGTGTGTGGCGCTATGTACAGGTGGGCTGTGTGTGGCCCTATCTACAGGGGGGCTGTGTGTGGCCCTATCTACAGGGAGCACTGTGTGGCACTATCTACAAGGGGCAGTGTGTGGCATTCCCTACAGGGAGCAATGTGTGGCATTCCCTACAGGGAGCATTGTGTGGCATTCCCTACAGGGAGCAGTGTGTGGCATTCCCTACAGGGAGCAGTGTGTGGCATTAGCGCCGAAACGCGCGTTGGGGTGGGCCTTGGCTGCATTCATTCTGTTCATTCATTATGGGTATGTGAGACCTCATCTATTTTGTGTACTTTACTTACCTTATTACGGAATCTCTGCATGTTTGATCCCATTGCATTTATAAATGACGTGTGTTGTTACGTTTATTGTACCATAGTACTGCTAACTTATTTTTTGACTATAGGGTGTGATTCTATTTAGTCTACAGTACTTTGCATTCACATATGCACATAGCTGACCTATTTACTTTAATAGACTATACTCTCAAAGACGCTCACACACTCATGTCATATTATTTTCCATCAAGGGATACACATGTGTCTCACTAACCGTTCATATATAGATACATGGTTTGGTTAATGCTCCAGTCAAGGATCCGTGTTTTTACTGTGGGTTTATGGATTCTTTTTACATGTCTTATTATATGTTAATAAAATATTTTTGTATTTTCATTACTTCTTTGTTTCTCAGCATTTATTTTCTCTTTTGGTCTCGCTATCTACAGGGGGCTGTGTGTGGCGCTATGTACAGGGGGGCTGTGTGTGGCGCTATCTACAGGGGGGCTGTGTGTGGCGCTATCTACAGGGGGGCTGTGTGTGGCGCTATCTACAGGGGGGCTGTGTGTGGCGCTATCTACAGGGGGGCTGTGTGTGGCGCTATCTACAGGGGGGCTGTGTGTGGCGCTATCTACAGGGGGGCTGTGTGTGGCGCTATCTACAGGGGGGCTGTGTGTGGCGCTATCTACAGGGGGGCTGTGTGTGGCGCTATCTACAGGGGGGCTGTGTGTGGCGCTATCTACAGGGGGGCTGTGTGTGGCGCTATCTACAGGGGGGCTGTGTGTGGCGCTATCTACAGGGGGGCTGTGTGTGGCGCTATCTACAGGGGGGCTGTGTGTGGCGCTATCTACAGGGGGGCTGTGTGTGGCGCTATCTACAGGGGGGCTGTGTGTGGCGCTATCTACAGGGGGGCTGTGTGTGGCGCTATCTACAGGGGGGCTGTGTGTGGCGCTATCTACAGGGGGGCTGTGTGTGGCGCTATCTACAGGGGGGCTGTGTGTGGCGCTATCTACAGGGGGGCTGTGTGTGGCGCTATCTACAGGGGGGCTGTGTGTGGCGCTATCTACAGGGGGGCTGTGTGTGGCGCTATCTACAGGGGGGCTGTGTGTGGCGCTATCTACAGGGGGGCTGTGTGTGGCGCTATCTACAGGGGGGCTGTGTGTGGCGCTATCTACAGGGAGCAGTGTGTGTGGCGCTATCTACAGGGAGCAGTGTGTGTGGCAATATCTACAGGGAGCAGTGTGTGTGGCAATATCTACAGGGAGCAGTGTGTGTGGTAATATCTACAGGGAGCAGTGTGTGTGGTAATATCTACAGGGAGCAGTGTGTGTGGTAATATCTACAGGGAGCAGTGTGTGTGGTAATATCTACAGGGGGCAGTGTGTGTGGTAATATCTACAGGGAGCAGTGTGTGTGGTAATATCTACAGGGAGCAGTGTGGTAATATATACAGGGAGCAGTGTGTGGTAATATGTACAGGGAGCAGTGTGTGGTAATATCTACAGGGAGCAGTGTGTGTGGTAATATCTACAGGGGGCAGTGTGTGTGGTAATATCTACAGGGGGCAGTGTGTGTGGTAATATCTACAGGGAGCAGTGTCTGTGGTAATATCTACAGGGAGCAGTGTGTATGGTAATATCTACAGGGAGCAGTGTGTGTGGTAATATCTACAGGGAGCAGTGTGGTAATATATACAGGGAGCAGTGTGTGGTAATATGTACAGGGAGCAGTGTGTGTGGTAATATCTACAGGGGGCAGTGTGTGTGGTAATATCTACAGGGAGCAGTGTGTGTGGTAATATCTACAGGGAGCAGTGTGTGGTAATATCTACAGGGAGCAGTGTGTGTGGTAATATCTACAGGGAGCAGTGTGTGTGGTAATATCTACAGGGAGCAGTGTGTGGTAATATATACAGGGAGCAGTGTGTGTGTGGTAATATATACAGGGAGCAGCGTGTGTGTGTGGTAATATCTACAGGGAGCAGTGTGTGTGGTAATATCTACAGGGAGCAGTGTGTGTGGTAATATCTACAGGGAGCAGTGTGTGGTAATATCTACAGGGAGCAGTGTGTGTGGTAATATCTACAGGGAGCAGTGTGTGGTAATATCTACAGGGAGCAGTGTGTGTGGTAATACCTACAGGGAGCAGTGTGGTAATATATACAGGGAGCAGTGTGTGGTAATATCTACAGGGAGCAGTGTGTGTGGTAATATCTACAGGGAGCAGTGTGTGTGGTAATATCTACAGGGAGCAGTGTGTGTGGTAATATCTACAGGGAGCAGTGTGTGTGGTAATATCTACAGGGAGCAGTGTGTGTGGTAATATATACAGGGAGCAGTGTGTGTGTGGTAATATCTACAGGGAGCAGTGTGTGTGGTAATATCTACAGGGAGCAGTGTGTGGTAATATCTACAGGGAGCAGTGTGTGGTAATATCTACAGGGAGCAGTGTGTGGTAATATCTACAGGGAGCAGTGTGTGTGGTAATATCTACAGGGGGCTGTGTGTGTGGTAATATCTACAGGGGGCTGTGTGTGTGGTAATATCTACAGGGGGGCTGTGTGTGTGGTAATATCTACAGGGGGGCTGTGTGTGTGGTAATATCTACAGGGAGCAGTGTGTGGTAATATCTACAGGGAGCAGTGTGTGTGGTAATATCTACAGGGGGCAGTGTGTGTGGTAATATCTACAGGGAGCAGTGTGTGTGGTAATATCTACAGGGAGCAGTGTGTGTGTGGTAATATATACAGGGAGCAGTGTGTGTGGTAATATCTACAGGGAGCAGTGTGTGGTAATATCTACAGGGAGCAGTGTGTGGTAATATCTACAGGGAGCAGTGTGTGTGGTATTATCTACAGGGAGCAGTGTGTGTGGTAATATGTACAGGGAGCAGTGTGTGTGGTAATATATACAGGCAGCAGTGTGTGTGGTAATATATACAGGGAGCAGTGTGTGTGTGGTAATATCTACAGGGAGCAGCGTGTGTGTGGTAATATCTACAGGGAGCAGCGTGTGTGTGGTAATATCTACAGGGAGCAGTGTGTGGTAATATCTACAGGGAGCAGTGTGTGTGGTAATATCTACAGGGAGCAGTGTGTGTGGTAATATCTACAGGGAGCAGTGTGTGTGGTAATATCTACAGGGAGCAGTGTGTGTGGTAATATCTACAGGGAGCAGTGTGTGTGGTAATATCTACAGGGAGCAGTGTGTGTGGTAATATCTACAGGGAGCAGTGTGTGGTAATATCTACAGGGAGCAGTGTGTGGTAATATGTACAGGGAGCAGTGTGTGTGGTAATATATACAGGGAGCAGTGTGTGTGGTAATATCTACAGGGAGCAGTGTGTGTGGTAATATCTACAGGGAGCAGTGTGTGGTAATATCTACAGGGAGCAGTGTGTGTGGTAATATCTACAGGGAGCAGTGTGTGGTAATATCTACAGGGAGCAGTGTGTGTGGTAATATGTACAGGGAGCAGTGTGTGGTAATATGTACAGGGAGCAGTGTGTGTGGTAATATATACAGGGAGCAGTGTGTGTGGTAATATCTACAGGGAGCAGTGTGTGTGGTAATATCTACAGGGAGCAGTGTGTGGTAATATCTACAGGGAGCAGTGTGTGTGGTAATATCTACAGGGAGCAGTGTGTGGTAATATCTACAGGGAGCAGTGTGTGTGGTAATATCTACAGGGAGCAGTGTGTGTGGTAATATCTACAGGGAGCAGTGTGTGGTAATATCTACAGGGAGCAGTGTGTGTGTGGTAATATCTACAGGGAGCAGTGTGTGTGGTAATATCTACAGGGAGCAGTGTGTGGTAATATCTACAGGGAGCAGTGTGTGGTAATATCTACAAGGGGCAGTGTGTGGCATTCCCTACAGGGAGCAGTGTGTGGCATTCCCTACAGGGAGCAGTGTGTGTGGTAATATCTACAGGGAGCAGTGTGTGTGGTAATATCTACAGGGAGCAGTGTGTGGTAATATCTACAGGGAGCAGTGTGTGTGGTAATATCTACAGGGAGCAGTGTGTGGTAATATATACAGGGAGCAGTGTGTGTGGTAATATCTACAGGGAGCAGTGTGTGTGGTAATATCTACAGGGAGCAGTGTGTGTGGTAATATATACAGGGAGCAGTGTGTGTGGTAATATCTACAGGGAGCAGTGTGTGGTAATATCTACAAGGGGCAGTGTGTGGCATTCCCTACAGGGAGCAATGTGTGGCATTCCCTACAGGGAGCAGTGTGTGGCATTCCCTACAGGGAGCAGTGTGTGTGGTAATATCTACAGGGAGCAGTGTGTGGTAATATCTACAGGGAGCAGTGTGTGTGTGTGTGTGGTAATATCTACAGGGAGCAGTGTGTGTGTGTGGTAATAACTACAGGGAGCAGTGTGTGTGGTAATATCTACAGGGAGCAGTGTGTGTGGTAATATCTACAGGGAGCAGTGTGTGTGGTAATATCTACAGGGAGCAGTGTGTGGTAATATCTACAGGGAGCAGTGTGTGTGGTAATATCTACAGGGAGCAGTGTGTGTGGTAATATGTACAGGGAGCAGTGTGTGTGGTAATATCTACAGGGAGCAGTGTGTGTGGTAATATCTACAGGGAGCAGTATGTGTGGTAATATATACAGGGAGCAGTGTGTGTGTGGTAATATCTACAGGGAGCAGTGTGTGGTAATATCTACAGGGAGCAGTGTGTGTGATAATATCTACAGGGAGCAGTGTGTGGTAATATATACAGGGAGCAGTGTGTGGTAATATCTACAGGGAGCAGTGTGTGTGGTAATATAGCAGTGTGTGTGGTAATATATACAGGGAGCAGTGTGTGGTAATATGTACAGGGAGCAGTGTGTGTGGTAATATGTACAGGGAGCAGTGTGTGTGGTAATATCTACAGGGAGCAGTGTATGTGGTAATATCTACAGGGAGCAGTGTGTGTGGTAATCTCTACAGGGAGCAGTGTGTGGTAATATATACAGGGAGCAGTGTGTGTGGTAATATGTACAGGGAGCAGTGTGTGGTAATATCTACAGGGAGCAGTGTGTGGTAATATCTACAGGGAGCAGTGTGTGTGGTAATATCTACAGGGAGCAGTGTGTGTGGTAATATCTATAGGGGGGCTGTGTGTGTGGTAATATCTACAGGGGGCAGTGTGTGTGGTAATATCTACAGGGAGCAGTGTGTGGTAATAGCTACAGGGAGCAGTGTGGTATTATCTACAGGGAGCAGTGTGTGGCATTCCCTACAGGGAGCAGTGTGTGTGGTAATATCTACAGGGAGCAGTGTGTGTGGTAATATCTACAGGGAGCAGTGTGTGTGGTAATATCTACAGGGAGCAGTGTGTGTGGTAATATCTACAGGGAGCAGTGTGTGGTAATATCTACAGGGAGCAGTGTGTGTGGTAATATCTACAGGGAGCAGTGTGTGGTAATATCTACAGGGAGCAGTGTGTGTGGTAATATGTACAGGGAGTAGTGTGTGGTAATATCTACAGAGAGCAGTGTGTGGTAATATCTACAGGGAGCAGTGTGTGGTAATATCTACAAGGGGCAGTGTGTGGCATTCCCTACAGGGAGCAATGTGTGGCATTCCCTACAGGGAGCAGTGTGTGGCATTCCCTACAGGGAGCAGTGTGTGTGGTAATATCTACAGGGAGCAGTGTGTGTGGTAATATCTACAGGGAGCAGTGTGTGGTAATATCTACAGGGAGCAGTGTGTGGTAATATATACAGGGAGCAGTGTGTGGTAATATGTACAGGGAGCAGTGTGTGGTAATATGTACAGGGAGCAGTGTGTGTGGTAATATCTACAGGGGGCAGTGTGTGTGGTAATATCTACAGGGAGCAGTGTGTGTGGTAATATCTACAGGGAGCAGTGTGTGTGTGGTAATATATACAGGGAGCAGTGTGTGTGGTAATATCTACAGGGAGCAGTGTGTGGTAATATCTACAGGGAGCATTGTGTGGTAATATCTACAGGGAGCAGTGTCTGTGGTAATATCTACAGGGAGCATTGTGTGGTAATATCTACAGGGAGCATTGTGTGGTAATATCTACAGGGAGCAGTGTGTGTGTGGTAATATCTACAGGGAGCAGTGTGTGTGGTAATATCTACAGGGAGCAGTGTGTGTGGTAATATCTACAGGGAGCAGTGTGTGTGGTAATATCTACAGGGAGCAGTGTGTGGTAATATCTACAGGGAGCAGTGTCTGTGGTAATATCTACAGGGAGCAGTGTGTGTGGTAATATCTACAGGGAGCAGTGTGTGTGGTAATATCTACAGGGGGCAGTGTGTGTGGTAATATCTACAGGGAGCAGTGTGTGTGGTAATATCTACAGGGAGCAGTGTGTGTGGTAAAATCTACAGGGGGCTGTGTGTGTGGTAATATCTACAGGGAGCAGTGTGTGGTAATATGTACAGGGAGCAGTGTGTGTGGTAATATCTACAGGGAGCAGCGTGTGTGGTAATATCTACAGGGAGCAGTGTGTGTGGTAATATATACAGGGAGCAGTGTGTGTGGTAATATATACAGGGAGCAGTGTGTGTGGTAATATCTACAGGGAGCAGTGTGTGGTAATATCTACAGGGAGCAGTGTGTGTGGTAATATCTTCAGGGAGCAGTGTGTGTGTGGTAATACCTACAGGGAGCAGTGTGTGTGGTAATATCTACAGGGAGCAGTGTGTGTGGTAATATCTACAGGGAGCAGTGTGTGGTAATATCTACAGGGAGCAGTGTGTGTGGTAATATCTACAGGGAGCAGTGTGTGGTAATATCTACAGGGAGCAGTGTGTGTGGTAATATCTACAGGGAGCAGTGTGTGTGGTAATATCTACAGGGAGCAGTGTGTGTGGTAATATCTACAGGGAGCAGTGTGTGGTAATATCTACAGGGAGCAGTGTGGTATTATCTACAGGGAGCAGTGTGTGTGGTATTATCTACAGGGAGCAGTGTGTGTGGTAATATCTACAGGGAGCAGTGTGTGTGGTAATATCTACAGGGGGGCTGTGTGTGTGGTAATATCTACAGGGAGCAGTGTGTGGTAATATCTACAGGGAGCAGTGTGTGGTAATATCTACAGGGAGCAGTGTGTGGTAATATCTACAGGGAGCAGTGTGTGTGGTAATATGTACAGGGAGTAGTGTGTGGTAATATCTACAGAGAGCAGTGTGTGGTAATATCTACAGGGAGCAGTGTGTGGTAATATCTACAGGGGGGCTGTGTGTGTGGTATTATCTACAGGGAGCAGTGTGTGTGTGGTAATATCTACAGGGAGCAGTGTGTGGTAATATCTACAGGGAGCAGTGTGTGGTAATATCTACAGGGGGCTGTGTGTGTGGTAATATCTACAGGGAGCAGTGTGTGGTAATATCTACAGGGAGCAGTGTGTGTGTGTGTGTGTGTGTGTGGTAATATCTACAGGGGGCAGTGTGTGGTAATATCTACAGGGAGCAGTGTGTAGTAATATCTACAGGGAGCAGTGTGTGTGGTAATATCTACAGGGAGCAGTGTGTGGTAATATATACAGGGAGCAGTGTGTGGTAATATCTACAGGGAGCAGTGTGTGTGGTAATATCTACAGGGAGCAGTGTGTGTGGTAATATCTACAGGGAGCAGTGTCTGTGGTAATATCTACAGGGAGCAGTGTGTGGTAATATCTACAGGGAGCAGTGTGTGTGGTAATATCTACAGGGAGCAGTGTGTGTGGTAATATCTACAGGGAGCAGTGTGTGTGTGTGTGTGTGTGTGTGTGTGTGTGTGTGGTAATATCTACAGGGGGCAGTGTGTGGTAATATCTACAGGGAGCAGTGTGTAGTAATATCTACAGGGAGCAGTGTGTGTGGTAATATCTACAGGGAGCAGTGTGTGGTAATATATACAGGGAGCAGTGTGTAGTAATATCTACAGGGAGCAGTGTGTGTGGTAATATCTACAGGGAGCAGTGTGTGTGGTAATATCTACAGGGAGCAGTGTCTGTGGTAATATCTACAGGGAGCAGTGTGTGGTAATATCTACAGGGAGCAGTGTGTGTGGTAATATCTACAGGGAGCAGTGTGTGGTAATATGTACAGGGAGCAGTGTGTGGTAATATGTACAGGGAGCAGTGTGTGTGGTAATATCTACAGGGAGCAGTGTGTGTGGTAATATCTACAGGGAGCAGTGTGTGGTAATATCTACAGGGAGCAGTGTGTGGTAATATCTACATCTACAGGGAGCAGTGTGTGTGGTAATATGTACACGGAGCAGTGTGTGTGGTAATATCTACAGGGAGCAGTGTGTGTGGTAATATCTACAGGGAGCAGTGTGTGTGGTAATATATACAGGGAGCAGTGTGTGTGTGGTAATATCTACAGGGAGCAGTGTGTGGTAATATCTACAGGGAGCAGTGTGTGTGATAATATCTACAGGGAGCAGTGTGTGGTAATATATACAGGGAGCAGTGTGTGGTAATATCTACAGGGAGCAGTGTGTGTGGTAATATAGCAGTGTGTGTGGTAATATATACAGGGAGCAGTGTGTGGTAATATGTACAGGGAGCAGTGTGTGTGGTAATATGTACAGGGAGCAGTGTGTGTGGTAATATCTACAGGGAGCAGTGTGTGTGGTAATATCTACAGGGAGCAGTGTGTGTGGTAATCTCTACAGGGAGCAGTGTGTGGTAATATATACAGGGAGCAGTGTGTGTGGTAATATGTACAGGGAGCAGTGTGTGGTAATATCTACAGGGAGCAGTGTGTGGTAATATCTACAGGGAGCAGTGTGTGTGGTAATATCTACAGGGAGCAGTGTGTGTGGTAATATCTATAGGGGGGCTGTGTGTGTGGTAATATCTACAGGGGGCAGTGTGTGTGGTAATATCTACAGGGAGCAGTGTGTGGTAATAGCTACAGGGAGCAGTGTGGTATTATCTACAGGGAGCAGTGTGTGGTAATATCTACAGGGAGCAGTGTGTGTGGTAATATCTACAGGGAGCAGTGTGTGTGGTAATATCTACAGGGAGCAGTGTGTGTGGTAATATCTACAGGGAGCAGTGTGTGGTAATATCTACAGGGAGCAGTGTGTGTGGTAATATCTACAGGGAGCAGTGTGTGGTAATATCTACAGGGAGCAGTGTGTGTGGTAATATGTACAGGGAGTAGTGTGTGGTAATATCTACAGAGAGCAGTGTGTGGTAATATCTACAGGGAGCAGTGTGTGGTAATATCTACAAGGGGCAGTGTGTGGCATTCCCTACAGGGAGCAATGTGTGGCATTCCCTACAGGGAGCAGTGTGTGGCATTCCCTACAGGGAGCAGTGTGTGTGGTAATATCTACAGGGAGCAGTGTGTGTGGTAATATCTACAGGGAGCAGTGTGTGGTAATATCTACAGGGAGCAGTGTGTGGTAATATATACAGGGAGCAGTGTGTGGTAATATGTACAGGGAGCAGTGTGTGGTAATATGTACAGGGAGCAGTGTGTGTGGTAATATCTACAGGGGGCAGTGTGTGTGGTAATATCTACAGGGAGCAGTGTGTGTGGTAATATCTACAGGGAGCAGTGTGTGTGTGGTAATATATACAGGGAGCAGTGTGTGTGGTAATATCTACAGGGAACAGTGTGTGGTAATATCTACAGGGAGCATTGTGTGGTAATATCTACAGGGAGCAGTGTCTGTGGTAATATCTACAGGGAGCATTGTGTGGTAATATCTACAGGGAGCATTGTGTGGTAATATCTACAGGGAGCAGTGTGTGTGTGGTAATATCTACAGGGAGCAGTGTGTGTGGTAATATCTACAGGGAGCAGTGTGTGTGGTAATATCTACAGGGAGCAGTGTGTGGTAATATCTACAGGGAGCAGTGTCTGTGGTAATATCTACTGGGAGCAGTGTGTGTGGTAATATCTACAGGGAGCAGTGTGTGTGGTAATATCTACAGGGGGCAGTGTGTGTGGTAATATCTACAGGGAGCAGTGTGTGTGGTAATATCTACAGGGAGCAGTGTGTGTGGTAAAATCTACAGGGGGCTGTGTGTGTGGTAATATCTACAGGGAGCAGTGTGTGGTAATATGTACAGGGAGCAGTGTGTGTGGTAATATCTACAGGGAGCAGCGTGTGTGGTAATATCTACAGGGAGCAGCGTGTGTGGTAATATATACAGGGAGCAGTGTGTGTGGTAATATATACAGGGAGCAGTGTGTGTGGTAATATCTACAGGGAGCAGTGTGTGGTAATATCTACAGGGAGCAGTGTGTGTGGTAATATCTTCAGGGAGCAGTGTGTGTGTGGTAATACCTACAGGGAGCAGTGTGTGTGGTAATATCTACAGGGAGCAGTGTGTGTGGTAATATCTACAGGGAGCAGTGTGTGGTAATATCTACAGGGAGCAGTGTGTGTGGTAATATCTACAGGGAGCAGTGTGTGGTAATATCTACAGGGAGCAGTGTGTGTGGTAATATCTACAGGGAGCAGTGTGTGGTAATATCTACAGGGAGCAGTGTGGTATTATCTACAGGGAGCAGTGTGTGTGGTATTATCTACAGGGAGCAGTGTGTGTGGTAATATCTACAGGGAGCAGTGTGTGTGGTAATATCTACAGGGGGGCTGTGTGTGTGGTAATATCTACAGGGAGCAGTGTGTGGTAATATCTACAGGGAGCAGTGTGTGGTAATATCTACAGGGAGCAGTGTGTGGTAATATCTACAGGGAGCAGTGTGTGTGTGTGGTAATATCTACAGGGAGCAGTGTGTGGTAATATCTACAGGGGGGCTGTGTGTGTGGTAATATCTACAGGGGGCTGTGTGTGTGGTAATATCTACAGGGAGCAGTGTGTGGTAATATCTACAGGGAGCAGTGTGTGTGTGTGTGTGTGTGTGGTAATATCTACAGGGGGCAGTGTGTGGTAATATCTACAGGGAGCAGTGTGTAGTAATATCTACAGGGAGCAGTGTGTGTGGTAATATCTACAGGGAGCAGTGTGTGGTAATATATACAGGGAGCAGTGTGTGGTAATATCTACAGGGAGCAGTGTGTGTGGTAATATCTACAGGGAGCAGTGTGTGTGGTAATATCTACAGGGAGCAGTGTCTGTGGTAATATCTACAGGGAGCAGTGTGTGGTAATATCTACAGGGAGCAGTGTGTGTGGTAATATCTACAGGGAGCAGTGTGTGTGGTAATATCTACAGGGAGCAGTGTGTGTGTGTGTGTGTGTGGTAATATCTACAGGGGGCAGTGTGTGGTAATATCTACAGGGAGCAGTGTGTAGTAATATCTACAGGGAGCAGTGTGTGTGGTAATATCTACAGGGAGCAGTGTGTGGTAATATATACAGGGAGCAGTGTGTAGTAATATCTACAGGGAGCAGTGTGTGTGGTAATATCTACAGGGAGCAGTGTGTGTGGTAATATCTACAGGGAGCAGTGTCTGTGGTAATATCTACAGGGAGCAGTGTGTGGTAATATCTACAGGGAGCAGTGTGTGTGGTAATATCTACAGGGAGCAGTGTGTGGTAATATGTACAGGGAGCAGTGTGTGGTAATATGTACAGGGAGCAGTGTGTGTGGTAATATCTACAGGGAGCAGTGTGTGTGGTAATATCTACAGGGAGCAGTGTGTGTGGTAATATCTACAGGGAGCAGTGTGTGTGGTAATATCTACAGGGAGCAGTGTGTGTAGTAATATCTACAGGGAGCAGTGTGTGTGGTAATATCTACAGGGAGCAGTGTGTGTGGTAATACCTACAGGGAGCGGTGTCTGTGGTAATTTCTACAGGGAGCAGTGTGTGGTAATATCTACAGGGAGCAGTGTGTGTGGTATTATCTACAGGGAGCAGTGTGTGGTAATATATACAGGGAGCAGTGTGTGGTAATATGTACAGGGAGCAGTGTGTGTGGTAATATGTACAGGGGGCAGTGTGTGTGGTAATATCTACAGGGAGCAGTGTGTGTGGTAATATATACAGGGAGCAGTGTGTGTGTGGTAATATATACAGGGAGCAGTGTGTGTGGTAATATCTACAGGGAGCAGTGTGTGTGGTAATATCTACAGGGAGCAGTGTGTGTGGTAATATCTACAGGGAGCAGTGTGTGTGGTAATATATACAGGGAGCAGTGTGTGTGTGGTAATATATACAGGGAGCAGTGTGTGTGGTAATATCTACAGGGAGCAGTGTGTGTGGTAATATCTACAGGGAGCAGTGTGTGGTAATATCTACAGGGAGCAGTGTGTGTGGTAATATGTACAGGGAGCAGTGTGTGTGGTAATATCTACAGGGAGCAGTGTGTGTGGTAATATCTACAGGGAGCAGTGTGTGTGGTAATATTTACAGGGAGCAGTGTGTGGTAATATCTACAGGGAGCAGTGTGTGTGGTAATATCTACAGGGAGCAGTGTGTGTGGTAATATCTACAGGGAGCAGTGTGTGGTAATATCTACAGGGAGCAGTGTGTGGTAATATCTACAGGGAGCAGTGTGTGGTAATATCTACAGGGGGGCTGTGTGTGTGGTAATATCTACAGGGAGCAGTGTGTGTGTGGTAATATCTACAGGGAGCAGTGTGTGTGGTAATATTTACAGGGAGCAGTGTGTGGTAATATCTACAGGGAGCAGTGTGTGTGGTAATATCTACAGGGAGCAGTGTGTGGTAATATCTACAGGGGGGCTGTGTGTGTGGTAATATCTACAGGGGGGCTGTGTGTGTGGTAATATCTACAGGGAGCAGTGTGTGGTAATATCTACAGGGAGCAGTGTGTGGTAATATCTACAGGGAGCAGTGTGTGGTAATATGTACAGGGAGCAGTGTGTGTGGTAATATATACAGGGAGCAGTGTGTGTGGTAATATCTACAGGGAGCAGTGTGTGTGGTAATATCTACAGGGAGCAGTGTGTGTGTGGTAATATCTACAGGGAGCAGTGTGTGTGGTAATATGTACAGGGAGCAGTGTGTGTGGTAATATCTACAGGGAGCAGTGTGTGTGGTAATATCTACAGGGAGCAGTGTGTGTGGTAATATATACAGGGAGCAGTGTGTGTGGTAATATCTACAGGGAGCAGTGTGTGGTAATATCTACAGGGAGCAGTGTGTGGTAATATCTACAGGGAGCAGTGTGTGTGATAATATCTACAGGGAGCAGTGTGTGGTAATATATACAGGGAGCAGTGTGTGGTAATATCTACAGGGAGCAGTGTGTGTGGTAATATAGCAGTGTGTGTGGTAATATATACAGGGAGCAGTGTGTGGTAATATGTACAGGGAGCAGTGTGTGTGGTAATATCTACAGGGAGCAGTGTGTGGTAATATCTACAGGGAGCAGTGTGTGTGGTAATCTCTACAGGGAGCAGTGTGTGGTAATATATACAGGGAGCAGTGTGTGTGGTAATATGTACAGGGAGCAGTGTGTGGTAATATCTACAGGGAGCAGTGTGTGTGGTAATATCTACAGGGAGCAGTGTGTGTGGTAATATCTACAGGGAGCAGTGTGTGTGGTAATATCTACAGGGGGGCTGTGTGTGTGGTAATATCTACAGGGGGCAGTGTGTGTGGTAATATCTACAGGGAGCAGTGTGTGTGGTAATATCTACAGGGAGCAGTGTGTGGTAATATCTACAGGGAGCAGTGTGTGTGGTAATATCTACAGGGAGCAGTGTGTGTGGTAATATCTACAGGGAGCAGTGTGTGTGGTAATATCTACAGGGAGCAGTGTGTGTGGTAATATCTACAGGGAGCAGTGTGTGGTAATATCTACAGGGAGCAGTGTGTGTGGTAATATCTACAGGGAGCAGTGTGTGGTAATATCTACAGGGAGCAGTGTGTGTGGTAATATGTACAGGGAGTAGTGTGTGGTAATATCTACAGAGAGCAGTGTGTGGTAATATCTACAGGGAGCAGTGTGTGGTAATATCTACAAGGGGCAGTGTGTGGCATTCCCTACAGGGAGCAATGTGTGGCATTCCCTACAGGGAGCAGTGTGTGGCATTCCCTACAGGGAGCAGTGTGTGTGGTAATATCTACAGGGAGCAGTGTGTGGTAATATATACAGGGAGCAGTGTGTGGTAATATCTACAGGGAGCAGTGTGTGGTAATATGTACAGGGAGCAGTGTGTGTGGTAATATCTACAGGGGGCAGTGTGTGTGGTAATATCTACAGGGAGCAGTGTGTGTGGTAATATCTACAGGGAGCAGTGTGTGTGTGGTAATATATACAGGGAGCAGTGTGTGTGGTAATATCTACAGGGAGCAGTGTGTGGTAATATCTACAGGGAGCATTGTGTGGTAATATCTACAGGGAGCAGTGTCTGTGGTAATATCTACAGGGAGCAGTGTGTGGTAATATCTACAGGGAGCATAGTGTGGTATTATCTACAGGGAGCAGTGTGTGTGGTAATATCTACAGGGAGCAGTGTGTGTGGTAATATCTACAGGGAGCAGTGTGTGTGGTAATATCTACAGGGAGCAGTGTGTGTGGTAATATCTACAGGGAGCAGTGTGTGTGGTAATATCTACAGGGAGCAGTGTGTGGTAATATCTACAGGGAGCAGTGTGTGTGGTAATATGTACAGGGAGTAGTGTGTGGTAATATCTACAGAGAGCAGTGTGTGGTAATATCTACAGGGAGCAGTGTGTGGTAATATCTACAAGGGGCAGTGTGTGGCATTCCCTACAGGGAGCAATGTGTGGCATTCCCTACAGGGAGCAGTGTGTGGCATTCCCTACAGGGAGCAGTGTGTGTGGTAATATCTACAGGGAGCAGTGTGTGTGGTAATATCTACAGGGAGCAGTGTGTGGTAATATATACAGGGAGCAGTGTGTGGTAATATCTACAGGGAGCAGTGTGTGGTAATATGTACAGGGAGCAGTGTGTGTGGTAATATCTACAGGGGGCAGTGTGTGTGGTAATATCTACAGGGAGCAGTGTGTGTGGTAATATCTACAGGGAGCAGTGTGTGTGTGGTAATATATACAGGGAGCAGTGTGTGTGGTAATATCTACAGGGAGCAGTGTGTGGTAATATCTACAGGGAGCATTGTGTGGTAATATCTACAGGGAGCAGTGTCTGTGGTAATATCTACAGGGAGCAGTGTGTGGTAATATCTACAGGGAGCATTGTGTGGTAATATCTACAGGGAGCAGTGTGTGTGTGGTAATATCTACAGGGAGCAGTGTGTGTGGTAATATCTACAGGGAGCAGTGTGTGTGGTAATATCTACAGGGAGCAGTGTGTGTGGTAATATCTACAGGGAGCAGTCTGTGGTAATATCTACAGGGAGCAGTGTGTGTGGTAATATCTACAGGGAGCAGTGTGTGTGGTAATATCTACAGGGGGCAGTGTGTGTGGTAATATCTACAGGGAGCAGTGTGTGTGGTAATATCTACAGGGAGCAGTGTGTGTGGTAAAATCTACAGGGGGGCTGTGTGTGTGGTAATATCTACAGGGAGCAGTGTGTGGTAATATGTACAGGCAGCAGTGTGTGTGGTAATATCTACAGGGAGCATTGTGTGTGGTAATATATACAGGGAGCAGTTTGTGTGGTAATATCTACAGGGAGCAGTGTGTGGTAATATCTACAGGGAGCAGTGTGTGTGGTAATATCTTCAGGGAGCAGTGTGTGGTAATATCTACAGGGAGCAGTGTGTGTGTGGTAATATCTACAGGGAGCAGTGTGTGGTAATATCTACAGGGAGCAGTGTGTGTGTGGTAATATCTACAGGGAGCAGTGTGTGTGGTAATATCTACAGGGAGCAGTGTGTGGGGTAATATATACAGGGAGCAGTGTGTGTGGTAATATCTACAGGGAGCAGTGTGTGGTAATATCTACAGGGAGCAGTGTGTGGTAATATCTACAAGGGGCAGTGTGTGGCATTCCCTACAGGGAGCAATGTGTGGCATTCCCTACAGGGAGCAGTGTGTGGCATTCCCTACAGGGAGCAGTGTGTGTGGTAATACCTACAGGGAGCAGTGTGTGTGGTAATATCTACAGGGAGCAGTGTGTGTGGTAATATCTACAGGGAGCAGTGTGTGGTAATATCTACAGGGAGCAGTGTGTGGTAATATCTACAGGGAGCAGTGTGTGTGGTAATATCTACAGGGAGCAGTGTGTGTGGTAATATCTACAGGGAGCAGTGTGTGTGGTAATATCTACAGGGAGCAGTGTGTGGTAATATCTACAGGGAGCAGTGTGGTATTATCTACAGGGAGCAGTGTGTGTGGTATTATCTACAGGGAGCAGTGTGTGTGGTAATATCTACAGGGAGCAGTGTGTGGTAATATCTACAGGGAGCAGTGTGTGTGGTAATATCTACAGGGGGGCTGTGTGTGTGGTAATATCTACAGGGAGCAGTGTGTGGTAATATCTACAGGGAGCAGTGTGTGGTAATATCTACAGGGAGCAGTGTGTGGTAATATCTACAGGGAGCAGTGTGTGTGTGTGTGGTAATATCTACAGGGAGCAGTGTGTGGTAATATCTACAGGGGGGCTGTGTGTGTGGTATTATCTACAGGGAGCAGTGTGTGTGTGGTAATATCTACAGGGAGCAGTGTGTGGTAATATCTACAGGGAGCAGTGTGTGTGGTAATATCTACAGGGGGCTGTGTGTGTGGTAATATCTACAGGGAGCAGTGTGTGGTAATATCTACAGGGAGCAGTGTGTGTGTGTGTGTGTGTGTGTGTGTGTGTGTGTGGTAATATCTACAGGGGGCAGTGTGTGGTAATATCTACAGGGAGCAGTGTGTAGTAATATCTACAGGGAGCAGTGTGTGTGGTAATATCTACAGGTAGCAGTGTGTGTGGTAATATCTACAGGGAGCAGTGTGTGTGGTAATATCTACAGGGAGCAGTGTGTGTGGTAATATCTACAGGGAGCAGTGTGTGTGGTAATATCTACAGGGAGCAGTGTGTGTGGTAATATCTACAGGGAGCAGTGTGTGTGGTAATATCTACAGGGAGCAGTGTGTGGTAATATCTACAGGGAGCAGTGTGTGTGGTAATATCTACAGGGAGCAGTGTGTGGTAATATCTACAGGGAGCAGTGTGTGGTAATATCTACAGGGAGCAGTGTGTGTGGTAATATCTACAGGGAGCAGTGTGTGTGGTAATATCTACAGGGAGCAGTGTGTGTGGTAATATCTACAGGGAGCAGTGTGTGGTAATATCTACAGGGAGCAGTGTGGTATTATCTACAGGGAGCAGTGTGTGTGGTATTATCTACAGGGAGCAGTGTGTGTGGTAATATCTACAGGGAGCAGTGTGTGGTAATATCTACAGGGAGCAGTGTGTGTGGTAATATCTACAGGGGGGCTGTGTGTGTGGTAATATCTACAGGGAGCAGTGTGTGGTAATATCTACCGGGAGCAGTGTGTGGTAATATCTACAGGGAGCAGTGTGTGTGTGTGTGGTAATATCTACAGGGAGCAGTGTGTGGTAATATCTACAGGGGGGCTGTGTGTGTGGTATTGTCTACAGGGAGCAGTGTGTGTGTGGTAATATCTACAGGGAGCAGTGTGTGGTAATACCTACAGGGAGCAGTGTGTGTGGTAATATCTACAGGGGGCTGTGTGTGTGGTAATATCTACAGGGAGCAGTGTGTGGTAATATCTACAGGGAGCAGTGTGTGTGTGTGTGTGTGTGTGTGTGTGTGTGTGTGTGTGGTAATATCTACAGGGGGCAGTGTGTGGTAATATCTACAGGGAGCAGTGTGTAGTAATATCTACAGGGAGCAGTGTGTGTGGTAATATCTACAGGGAGCAGTGTGTGGTAATATATACAGGGAGCAGTGTGTGGTAATATCTACAGGGAGCAGTGTGTGGTAATATATACAGGGAGCAGTGTGTGTGGTAATATCTACAGGGAGCAGTGTGTGTGGTAATATCTACAGGGAGCAGTGTGTGTGGTAATATCTACAGGGAGCAGTGTGTGTGGTAATATCTACAGGGAGCAGTGTGTGTGTGTGTGGTAATATCTACAGGGAGCAGTGTGTGTGTGGTAATATCTACAGGGAGCAGTGTGTGTGGTAATATCTACAGGGGGGCTGTGTGTGTGGTAATATCTACAGGGAGCAGTGTGGTAATATCTACAGGGAGCAGTGTGTGTGGTAATATATACAGGGAGCAGTGTGTGTGTGGTAATATCTACAGGGAGCAGTGTGTGTGGTAATATCTACAGGGAGCAGTGTGTGTGGTAATATCTACAGGGAGCAGTGTGTGTGGTAATATGTACAGGGAGCAGTGTGTGTGGTAATATCTACAGGGAGCATTGTGTGGTGATATCTACAAGGGGCAGTGTGTGGCATTCCCTACAGGGAGCAGTGTGTGGCATTCCCTACAGGGAGCAGTGTGTGTGGTAATATCTACAGGGAGCAGTGTGTGTGGTAATATCTACAGGGAGCAGTGTCTGTGGTAATATCTACAGGGAGCAGTGTCTGTGGTAATATCTACAGGGAGCAGTGTGTGGTAATATCTACAGGGAGCAGTGTGTGTGGTAATATCTACAGGGAGCAGTGTGTGGTAATATGTACAGGGAGCAGTGTGTGGTAATATGTACAGGGAGCAGTGTGTGTGGTAATATCTACAGGGAGCAGTGTGTGTGGTAATATCTACAGGGAGCAGTGTGTGTGGTAATATCTACAGGGAGCAGTGTGTGTAGTAATATCTACAGGGAGCAGTGTGTGTGGTAATATCTACAGGGAGCAGTGTGTGTGGTAATGCCTACAGGGAGCGGTGTCTGTGGTAATTTCTACAGGGAGCAGTGTGTGGTAATATCTACAGGGAGCAGTGTGTGTGGTATTATCTACAGGGAGCAGTGTGTGGTAATATATACAGGGAGCAGTGTGTGGTAATATGTACAGGGAGCAGTGTGTGTGGTAATATGTACAGGGGGCAGTGTGTGTGGTAATATCTACAGGGAGCAGTGTGTGTGGTAATATATACAGGGAGCAGTGTGTGTGTGGTAATATATACAGGGAGCAGTGTGTGTGGTAATATCTACAGGGAGCAGTGTGTGTGGTAATATCTACAGGGAGCAGTGTGTGTGGTAATATCTACAGGGAGCAGTGTGTGTGGTAATATATACAGGGAGCAGTGTGTGTGTGGTAATATATATAGGGAGCAGTGTGTGTGGTAATATCTACAGGGAGCAGTGTGTGGTAATATCTACAGGGAGCAGTGTGTGGTAATATCTACAGGGAGCAGTGTGTGTGGTAATATGTACAGGGAGCAGTGTGTGTGGTAATATCTACAGGGAGCAGTGTGTGTGGTAATATCTACAGGGAGCAGTGTGTGTGGTAATATCTACAGGGAGCAGTGTGTGTGGTAATATCTACAGGGAGCAGTGTGTGTGTGGTAATATCTACAGGGAGCGGTGTGTGTGGTAATATTTACAGGGAGCAGTGTGTGGTAATATCTACAGGGAGCCGTGTGTGTGGTAATATCTACAGGGAGCAGTGTGTGGTAATATCTACAGGGGGGCTGTGTGTGTGGTAATATCTACAGGGAGCAGTGTGTGGTAATATCTACAGGGAGCAGTGTGTGTGGTAATATCTACAGGGAGCAGTGTGTGTGTGGTAATATCTACAGGGAGCAGTGTGTGGTAATATGTACAGGGAGCAGTGTGTGTGGTAATATATACAGGGAGCAGTGTGTGTGGTAATATCTACAGGGAGCAGTGTGTGTGGTAATACCTACAGGGAGCAGTGTGTGTGTGGTAATATCTACAGGGAGCAGTGTGTGTGGTAATATGTACAGGGAGCAGTGTGTGTGGTAATATCTACAGGGAGCAGTGTGTGTGGTAATATCTACAGGGAGCAGTGTGTGTGGTAATATCTACAGGGAGCAGTGTGTGGTAATATCTACAGGGAGCAGTGTGTGTGATAATATCTACAGGGAGCAGTGTGTGGTAATATATACAGGGAGCAGTGTGTGTGTGGTAATATCTACAGGGAGCAGTGTGTGTGGTAATATCTACAGGGAGCAGTGTGTGTGGTAATATAGCAGTGTGTGTGGTAATATATACAGGGAGCAGTGTGTGGTAATATGTACAGGGAGCAGTGTGTGTGGTAATATGTACAGGGAGCAGTGTGTGTGGTAATATCTACAGGGAGCAGTGTGTGTGGTAATATCTACAGGGAGCAGTGTGTGTGGTAATCTCTACAGGGAGCAGTGTGTGGTAATAGATACAGGGAGCAGTGTGTGTGGTAATATGTACAGGGAGCAGTGTGTGGTAATATCTACAGGGAGCAGTGTGTGTGGTAATATCTACAGGGAGCAGTGTGTTGTAATATCTACAGGGAGCAGTGTGTGTGGTAATATCTACAGGGGGGCTGTGTGTGTGGTAATATCTACAGGGGGCAGTGTGTGTGGTAATATCTACAGGGAGCAGTGTGTGTGGTAATATCTACAGGGAGCAGTGTGTGGTAATATCTACAGGGAGCAGTGTGGTATTATCTACAGGGAGCAGTGTGTGGCATTCCCTACAGGGAGCAGTGTGTGTGTGGTAATATCTACAGGGAGCAGTGTGTGTGGTAATATCTACAGGGAGCAGTGTGTGTGGTAATATCTACAGGGAGCAGTGTGTGTGGTAATATCTACAGGGAGCAGTGTGTGTGGTAATATCTACAGGGAGCAGTGTGTGTGGTAATATCTACAGGGAGCAGTGTGTGTGGTAATATCTACAGGGAGCAGTGTGTGTGGTAATATCTACAGGGAGCAGTGTGTGTGGTAATATGTACAGGGAGCAGTGTGTGGTAATATCTACAGGGAGCAGTGTGTGTGTGGTAATATCTACAGGGAGCAGTGTGTGTGGTAATATGTACAGGGAGCAGTGTGTGGTAATATCTACAGGGAGCAGTGTGTGGTAATATCTACAGGGAGCAGTGTGTGTGTGGTAATATCTACAGGGAGCAGTGTGTGTGGTAATATGTACAGGGAGTAGTGTGTGGTAATATCTACAGAGAGCAGTGTGTGGTAATATCTACAGGGAGCAGTGTGTGGTAATATATACAAGGGGCAGTGTGTGGCATTCCCTACAGGGAGCAATGTGTGGCATTCCCTACAGGGAGCAGTGTGTGGCATTCCCTACAGGGAGCCGTGTGTGTGGTAATATCTACAGGGAGCAGTGTGTGTGGTAATATCTACAGGGAGCAGTGTGTGGTAATATCTACAGGGAGCAGTGTGTGGTAATATATACAGGGAGCAGTGTGTGTGGTAATATGTACAGGGAGTAGTGTGTGGTAATATCTACAGAGAGCAGTGTGTGGTAATATCTACAGGGAGCAGTGTGTGGTAATATATACAAGGGGCAGTGTGTGGCATTCCCTACAGGGAGCAATGTGTGGCATTCCCTACAGGGAGCAGTGTGTGGCATTCCCTACAGGGAGCCGTGTGTGTGGTAATATCTACAGGGAGCAGTGTGTGTGGTAATATCTACAGGGAGCAGTGTGTGGTAATATCTACAGGGAGCAGTGTGTGGTAATATATACAGGGAGCAGTGTGTGGTAATATGTACAGGGAGCAGTGTGTGGTAATATGTACAGGGAGCAGTGTGTGTGGTAATATCTACAGGGGTCAGTGTGTGTGGTAATATCTACAGGGAGCAGTGTGTGTGGTAATATCTACAGGGAGCAGTGTGTGTGTGGTAATATATACAGGGAGCAGTGTGTGTGGTAATATCTACAGGGAGCAGTGTGTGGTAATATCTACAGGGAGCATTGTGTGGTAATATCTACAGGGAGCAGTGTCTGTGGTAATATCTACAGGGAGCATTGTGTGGTAATATCTACAGGGAGCATTGTGTGGTAATATCTACAGGGAGCAGTGTGTGTGGTAATATCTACAGGGAGCAGTGTGTGGTAATATCTACAGGGAGCAGTGTCTGTGGTAATATCTACAGGGAGCAGTGTGTGTGGTAATATCTACAGGGAGCAGTGTGTGTGTGGTAATATCTACAGGGAGCAGTGTGTGTGGTAATATGTACAGGGAGCAGTGTGTGTGGTAATATCTACAGGGAGCAGTGTGTGTGGTAATATTTACAGGGGGCAGTGTGTGGTAATATCTACAGGGAGCAGTGTGTGGTAATATCTACAGGGAGCAGTGTGTGTGGTAATATGTACAGGGAGCAGTGTGTGTGGTAATATCTACAGGGAGCAGTGTGTGTGGTAATATCTACAGGGAGCAGTGTGTGTGGTAATATTTACAGGGAGCAGTGTGTGGTAATATCTACAGGGAGCAGTGTGTGTGGTAATATCTACAGGGAGCAGTGTGTGTGGTAATATTTACAGGGAGCAGTGTGTGGTAATATCTACAGGGAGCAGTGTGTGTGGTAATATCTACAGGGAGCAGTGTGTGGTAATATCTACAGGGGGGCTGTGTGTGTGGTAATATCTACAGGGAGCAGTGTGTGTGTGGTAATATCTACAGGGAGCGGTGTTTGTGGTAATATTTACAGGGAGCAGTGTGTGGTAATATCTACAGGGAGCAGTGTGTGTGGTAATATCTACAGGGAGCAGTGTGTGGTAATATCTACAGGGAGCAGTGTGTGTGGTAATATCTACAGGGAGCAGTGTGTGTGGTAATATCTACAGGGAGCAGTGTGTGTGGTAATATCTACAGGGAGCAGTGTGTGGTAATATCTACAGGGAGCAGTGTGTGTGGTAATATTTACAGGGAGCAGTGTGTGGTAATATCTACAGGGAGCAGTGTGTGTGGTAATATCTACAGGGAGCAGTGTGTGTGGTAATATCTACAGGGGGGCTGTGTGTGGCCCTATCTACAAGGGGCAGTGTGTGGCAATATAAATTCTTCATACCGCGCAATCACGGAAATATAAACCCCCTCACACCGCGCAATCACCAGAAATATAAACCCCTCACACTGCGCAATCACCGGAAATATAAAACCCCCTCACACCGCGCAATCACCGGAAATATAAAACCCTTCACACCGTGCAATCACCGGAAATATAAAACCCCCCACACCATGCAATCACCGGAAATATAAAACGTTCTGTTTCTCAAAATGGCGTCGCAAAACTGTTTTCTATTTTGGACAAATTTTTCTTTCCTTGTCGAAGATAAATCTATAAATTTGGTGTCGTCGTAATCGTATTGACCCGGAGAATAAAGGTAACAAGTTATTTTCACCGCATGGTGAACGCTGCAAAAACGAAACCTAAAAATCAATAGGATTCACTGCGTTTTCCGCTATTCCAGCCCACAATTGTTTCCTCTTACCCAGTACATTATAGGGGACATTAAAGGGGTTTTCCACGATCGGACAACTGACGACCTCCACCAGATAGGCCATCGGTATATGATCTGTGGGGGTCTGACACCCGGACCCCACACCGCTCAACTGCTCCGGCTGCCTCCGGGCACCAGATGTCCATGCTGAAAGCAGATGCTCCGGTCACGGAATAGAGCGGTCGTGCTGCAGTGTTAAAGTGAATAGGAGCAGAGCCTTTAGTTCTGCAGAACGGCCGCTGTTCAGTGGTCGGAGCCATTTGCTTCCGGCTCCAACTACTGCATACCGATCAAAACATCCGGCAGCCGGAGCAGCTGATCTGTGCGGGGTCCGGGTGTCGGACCCCCACCATCATATACTTATGACCTATCCAGTGGAGGTCATCCGTTGTCTGATCGTGGAAATCCCCTTTTAAAATTACTTCACGTCCAGCACAAGACATGTTCTCATACGGCTATGTCAACGGAAAAAACAAAAAGTTCTGGCTTTTGGAAGGAGGGAGGAAAAATTTGAATTGGCTGCGTGTCCAAGGGGTTAAGTACCGTATATGTCGGCGTATAAGACGACTGGGCGTATAAGACGACCCCCAACTTTTACCCTTAAAATATAGAATTTAAGATATACTCACCATTTCGTGCAGGAGCGCTTCACTATGGCCATCGGCGGCAGGACCCAGGACTCTCTGTCTCTTTGAACTCGCGCATGCGCAGATAGGCTGCTTCATCGCGCGAGATCTGAGAGGCAGGGAATGAGAGGAAAGGGCGGGCCAGAGGATCTTACAGAGATGTTCCCTGGCGGCTAATACCGGCTTCCCTCAGATCCGTGGCGGATTCCGTGCATCCCGGGAGCCTGTGTACCGGACTGCAGGCTCACAAGGTAACACACAACCTGTGTGTAGACAATATGTAGACTAGGGATGTCACGATACCAGAATTTGGACTTCGATACCGATACTTCGTTTAGTATTGCGATTTCGATACCAATTTCGATACTTTTGCCAACAGTAATAAAAAAAAAATTCTTCCGTTTTCTGATGTGAGGCGCGACGTGTGATGAATTTTGAACGCACCTCACATTAATAGTAATTAATCCCATCATGTTTCTCAGTCATATTGGGTTAATGTGCGAGGTACATGATGGGGTTAATTACTATTAATGTGAGGAACATGGAGGGTAAATTCATCGCACCTCGTGCCTCACATTAATAAGTGAATGAAAGCCGTGTTTATTTCATTTTTTTACAGCGTACACATCATAAATGATGCAAAAACATTGTTGTCCGCGCCATTACTGAATGTGTGTATTTTATGTATTGAGACTTATTTTAATGTTTATTGTAAAAAAGGTGAAGGTGTATTTATTTTTTTTACAATTTAACAATACTTTGTTTTTACTTTATTTTTAAACTTTAATGTACTGACATATATCAGATATATCCCAGTACATTAACCTGTGGACGGATAATACACAGGCAGTTGTTAGGACATACTTGGGTATGTCCTAACAACATGAAATATGGTAAGACAGCCCTGGGGTCCGTCAATAGACCCTGGGCTGTCTGCCCATATATGGTATGGCCCTCGATCGCGTCACAGGAATTACCTGTGACGCGATCCAGGGGCATCCCCCCTTCTCACTTTCCCCTGAATGCTGCAGTCAGCTGTGATCGCAGCATTCAGGGGAATAACGGCGGTTTCTCTGATCTCCGCCGTTTATAGAGGGGGGCTGTGGCTGTGTAATACAGCCATTGCCCCGCTCCTGACAGGAAGTGCGCGCGCGGTCAGCATGAGGTGATGCGGCCGGCGCTGCACTAATGAGCGGCAGTTCAGGCACTGAAGACAGAACATGGGGGTGTTTTGTAGCGCGCCCGCCATGTTCTGTCTCCAGTGCCGCCGCTCATTAGTGCAGCGCTGGCCGCATTGCATCATCCTGACCCCGCGAACTTAACATGACTCAGGAGCGGGGCTGTGGCTGAATTACACAGCCGCAGCCGCGCTCCCATACATTCATGTGTATTATACTGAGCTGTGCGGCTGCAACGTGCATCCCTAATGTAGACAATATCCGGCATATAAGACGACCCCACACTTTTGACATTTTTTTAAGGGTGTAAAAAGTCGTCTTGTACGCCGATATATACGGTACATAAGAAGAGACAAACATTATTGAATGACAGACTGGTCCAGAGGGAGAGAGACCCTGCCCTCGTAGACTACTAGGGGAAGCACGGGAGAAATCTAGACGATGATGTGAGGAACAGATAAAATGAGAACAAAGAAGGTCTTGTGAGGACCGGAGATTATGTGTGGGGAGGTATTGGGAGATTAGGGCAGAGATGTATGGAGGGGATGGTTTGTTGACAGCCTTGCATGTCATTTTTAATATGTATAACTTAATTTAGTAGGCAATGGGTGGCCAGTGACCGCAGAGGTGGAATGAGGGGAGAGGTAGATTTACCCTTGCAGCTGAGTTGAGAATGGGTAGGAGGGGTGCAATAGTGTTAGATGGGAAGCCACAGAGAAGGATGTTGGAGTAGTCTAGACAGTAGATGATGAGGGCATATATACTGGCATGTTTGTCTGTTCGAGGAAAGACTGACTTCAAGAGGTTTTTGAGGTGGAGGCAGCAAGAAGTGGTAAGCGCTTGGCTGTGCTATTTGAAATTAAGGGTTATCCCAATGCAGCGGACCTGTGAGACGGGGAAATATGTGGAGCCATTAACTGTGATTTGATAGTTCTGGTAAGGGGGTTGAGTGAAATGGGGTAAAGATGATTCCGTTTTCTCCATGTTAATCTTAAGGAAGTGGGAGGTGAAAGAGGAGATAACTGTTAGACACTCTAGATAGCAGGGAGGTAACATCAAGACCAGAGGTAAATTTGACCAAAGATTTAGATGGAGAAGAGTAAGGGATCCAGAACACTGAGACCCATAAGGGAGCGATAGTAAATCTTTAGTTGGTAAGGTATGAGGAGATCCAGGAGAGGGCCAAGTCTGTGATGTCAAGGGACTAGAGAATTTGTATCAGGAGGGTGTGTTCGACTGTGCCGAAGGTGGTGGACAGGTCTAGAAGGAGGAGCACAGAGTAATGTAGAAGCAGAGGACAGGTCTAGAAGAAGGAGGAGCACAGAGTAATGTAGAAGCAGAGGACAGGTCTAGAAGGAGCACAGAGTAATGTAGAAGCAGAGGACAGGTCTAGAAGGAGGAGCACAGAGTAATGTAGAAGCAGAGGACAGGTCTAGAAGGAGAGGCACAGAGTAATGTAGAAGCAGAGGACCGGTCTAGAAGGAGAAGCACAGAGTAATGTAGTAGCAGAGGACAGGTCTAGAAGGAGGAGCACAGAGTAATGTAGAAGCAGAGGACAGGTCTAGAAGGAGGAGCACAGAGTAATGTAGAAGCAGAGGACAGGTCTAGAAGAAGGAGGAGCACAGAGCAATGTAGAAGCAGAGGACAGGTCTAGAAGGAGGAGCACAGAGTAATGTAGAAGCAGAGGACAGGTCTAGAAGGAGGAGCACAGAGTAATGTAGAAGCAGAGGACAGGTCTAGAAGAAGGAGGAGCACAGAGTAATATAGAAGCAGAGGACAGGTCTAGAAGCAGGAGCACAGAGTAATGTAGAAGCAGAGGACAGGTCTAGAAGGAGGAGCACAGAGTAATGTAGAAGCAGAGGACAGGTCTAGAAGGAGGAGCACAGAGTAATGTAGAAGCAGAGGACAGGTCTAGAAGGAGGAGCACAGAGTAATGTAGAAGCAGAGGACAGGTCTAGAAGGAGCACAGAATAATGAAGAAGTGGGGGAACAGGTTTAAAAGGAAAAGCACCAAGTAATGTAGACGATGGAGGACAGGTCACGCTTTACAGAAGTCTGTGTGTAAGATGTGACTGCTAAGTGATAAGATAATGCAGAGATCCTGCACACCCAGCACAATACATGCTGCTTCCTCACACTAAACTACCAGGACATACACACTGTATTGGTGGGACGTTCTGCGCATGCACACTGGTCTGGCGGGATCTTCTGCGCCTGCACACTGGACTGGCGGGAACTTCCGCGCCTGCACACTGGTCTGGCGGGACCTTCCGCGCCTGCACACTGGTCTGGCGGGACCTTCCGCGCCTGCACACTGGTCTGGCGGGACCTTCCGCGCCTGCACACTGGTCTGGTGGGACCTTCCGTGCCTGCGCACTGGTCTGGCGGGACCTTCCGCGCCTGCGCACTGGTCTGGCGGGACCTTCCACGCCTGCGCACTGGTCTGACGGGACCTTCCGCGCCTGCCCGCTGGTCTGGCGGGACCTTCCGCGCCTGCCCGCTGGTCTGGCGGGACCTTCCGCGCCTGCCCACTGGTCTGGCGGGAACTTCCGCTCCTCCACACTGGTCTGGCGGGACCTTCCGCACATGCTCGCAGGACTGGCGGGACCTTCCGCACATGCTCGCAGGACTGGCGGGACCTTCTGCACATTCACACGTGACCGCCGGTTCCCATTAACCATGGTTAGTATCTGTCTTTCAGATGTGAATAAAGTTGCTATCCGGTAAAATAATCTACAAGGAATAGGGAAATACTTTAATAATTAAGAATTTTAGATGTCTCTGAAGATCCAGGATCTCTGAGGTAACTTCTAATATCTGTAAAAACTTATATTAGGGGTGTATTCATTCATAAAGGGCATCTGTCACACTGACCACCAGTCTGATCTGTTGGCAGCAGATTATATAGCAGGAGGACCTGAGCAGATTGTGTCTCTCCATTCTTTTCTATAGGAGTTACAGGAACCGCCTAACAAGGCCACCCAGAGGTGGAGCCGCATCTATCAGACATTTCTGCCATATCCTGGGGAGAAATGTCCGTGTTGGGAATACCCCTTTATTCCATGTGGTGACGGCTCTGAGAAGATGTTTCTCTCAATGATGAATAAGTGAGGTTCTGTATGTCACACATGATGATGTCCCCTGTATGATTTCCATCTTCTCCTTTCTTCCTAAAGACGTCTGCAGTACTAGATCCTCCAGTTCCTCCAGTTTTCTCATCTTCTCCTCCACAACGTTCCTTCTCCTGAATGACCCACCAAGGATGGACAAGCACAGGAATGAGATGAGCAGAAGAATATTAGACTTCACCTTGGAGATCATCTACCTGCTGAGCGGAGAGGTAAACTTTTCTACATTATAGAACAAGTCCCACATAGGGAAGGGACAATACATAATAGGAAGAATCCAGTGTCCTGTATAACAGCGTCCAGACCTTCCAAGTGACGTCAAGAAGCTGAAGATCAGCCACCAATATGGTCAGTTATGTGTCATGTCACCAATGCAGCAATAGTAATGTAGAGTAATGAGAATGACCAGGAACCAGGAGGATCAGGATGACATCTATATAGAAACCTAGAAGATGACGGCAGGAGGACAGCACATGGTCCATCTAGTCCCCCCAATATTATTTCCTTTTTAGTTTTGGCCTCGTTCTATTTTCTCAATGTCTTTTTGTAGGTGAGGTCTCCAGTATTACAGATGTGGGGTCACTAGAGGTCTATACAGCGGGGTCACAATCTCCCTCTTTCTACTGAGGGGGGAATACTGTGTTCAGTTCTCTAAGTGTCTTTCTCCATACACAGGAGTACACAATAGTGAAGAAGACATCGTGTGACTGTACGACTCCCATCATCCATGAGTCAGGAGGATGGAGCAGTAGTCCCATCACAGAGCCTCCCCCTCACTCCCGGATACATGAGAAGAAGATCTTAGAACTGATCTACAAGATGACGGAGCTGCTGACTGGAGAGGTGACACTGCTGGGAAATTCTACAGTAACCGCACTGGAGGTGTCTCGGTGATGACTATCTGTAAAGGATCTGCCAGGTACTACGTCTGTGTATACTCCCGGGATTAATCAGTCGACACCTGAGGCCAGACCTCTTAGACTGACACCGGCTCCCACCAACCAGGGTGGCAGGCTCAGGAGTAGGAGAGCCTATCGCGGCCTGGTCAGTCGGAGTTAGCTCCGCCCCCTGTCCATTTATACCTGCCGTATTCTCTTCCTCTGCTTGTTGAGGCCTTAATACCGTCATGTGCAGTACATATACACGTGTGTACAATGACATGTAATGTAGGAGCTCCACAATTTCGGCTCCTTTTACATCACATTAGATCCCTACATTTCGTGCTGCCGGCTGCTCATAGTTCTGCATTACAGGTCACATTACATTGTACAGCGCTGGCGGCCGTTCTGGATACAGGAGCCATGAAGACGAGCAGGACGCGCTGTCTCCTAATGCAGAGTTATGGGCAGCCGGCAGCGAGGACTATGGGCAGTCGTGCTGTAGTCAGAAGTAAACCTGGTAATACAAGTCATGTAGAAAGACCATTATCGGCACACTCCGGCAGTATAATAGTTTCCTATATAATGTCAGTATAATCGGAGGTTCTCTTTAATATTACAAGTTATGGGCACTAGATTCTGGAGATGGGACGGTGATCCAGGGATTTATTCTGATTTCCGGATTTGGAGTCGGGGAGGAGTTTTCCTCTAATGAGACAATTGTCATCCACCTCATGGGGGTTTTGTCTTCCTCTGGATCAACACGGTCGGATTATAGGTTGGTCTTGATGGACTTGTGTCTTTCTTCATCCTTAGTAACTGTAACACAGAATGTATGAAGCTAAATTTACCACGAATATAAAGTACAACGTGTTCTGAAAAAACAATCTCACAATGTCTTGGATAAGTAAAATCTTATTCCCACTTATGATACGTCTCCACATGGCGTAAACACGGCGGAACGTCCAAAACTCATTTTTGGCGCGACGTGTAGATGAGATTTGTTAAAATCTCATCCTCATTGCTACTACTGTAATACGCTGCAGATTTCCTCGCAATTAAATACTTTGCAGAAAATCTGCATCTTATCAGCCCCGTGTGCACATACCCTTAAAGTGACACGTCAGATTTGAGAAATGGTTCTCTTAAACAGGTCAAAAATAGGCCATGGATTCCACTCCCAGAGGAGTCCCTGATATCACTGTCCATATATGGACAGAGACGTCAGGGGCTCCCTCTAGAAGCACAATTTCCAGCCAAGTTGACGGCAACGCAAATGATTCCGCTCCTAGAGGGAGCTTCAGTGGCGCTATCTACAGGGGATGAGGTGCTATCTGCAGGGGTTTGGCATAAGTTTGATTAAACTAAGGGGGAGATGTGCCGGCACTTGTGGAGAGAGCCGGCGGACAGAAAAGTACAACCCTGTTCCATTCTGCCAATATTTATTTATGTGACACCTGCCCAGGGCATCAGGAGTTGGAAAGTATATAGCCATGTCGTGAAGGGGTTAATTAATATGTATAGAAAATATTGCCTACAGAGGTGTACACAGCCTTTAAGAGGCTAATAAGCAAGTGACACCCAGACCATTTTTGGTTGCAGGTAACTAAATAGAGGCGTCCTGTGTCCCGCCACTTTCATGTGTATCCGCGTCCACAGAGGGCAGATACAGGTAAATATTATGGCGGAGCAGGGAGCCAGTTACGCCCCGCCGTTCGCTCTGGTAGGGCACAGTCTCCTTTAGGCCTGTGGCTTACAAGGTGCAGGGACCTCGACACCGGTAGTGAGGACCTCAACATTGTAATTCCGGCTCTGATCAGTAAACATAGAAGTGTAGAGAGAAGTGTGTGATCTATAGCCAGATATACAGTAGTCATGTATTCAGTCACTGTGTGTTTCCTACAGATGGATCCAGTAGGAGAAATCCGCCAGAGAGATGTCCCAGTCCTCTGTATTCCCAGGACTGTCCAGAGGAAAATCCCAATGTCCCAGAGAATCATCAGGTAGATGAAGCTGAGCCGTATACCAGATCTATATAGGGGGTGTGGAGCTTTTTGGTCCTCCGGTCATAGATGGGGTCATAGAGTTTGGTGGTTTCTTATGTTGATCTGTTAGATTCTTCGCACTCTCTGCTGTATTGTACTGAATTGTTACATATGTGAAATCATAGGGAAGATCTGACTGATATTAAAGTGGAGGATGAAGAAGAAGAGCGGGTGAGGGGCGCTCAACCGTGTAAGAGTGAAGTGGAGGAGGAAATTCCAGGAGGTGTTACCAGAGGTCAGTAATAATGAATTTAGAAAGTGAACTCCGTGGTTTATTAACTCCTTAACGCCGAAGGACGGAAATATATCCGTCCTCAGCAGCTGCTAGTTCGCGCAGGAGGACGGATATATCCGTCCTGTGAAGGCGCGGGTACTGCCAGTGTACCCACGCGATCAGCGGCAGGAGCACGGCTGTTATACACAGCCTGGCTCCTGCTGCAACTGCCGGAATCGAAGCGCGCTCCGATTCCGGCAGTTTAACCCATTAAATGCCGCTGTCAATAGTGACAGCGGCATCTAATGTGTTTGACAGAGGGAGGGAGCTCCCTCTGTCACCCGATCGGCGCCCCCGCAAACAAATCGCGGGTCGCCGTCGGGTTTCCATGACAGCCGGGGGTCTAACAAAGACGCCGGAGGCATGACCTAACAGGCTGCCTGTCAGTTTTACACTGACAGGCAATAATGCTTCGGTATACTAAGTATACCAAAGCATTATATATGCGATCGGCACATCGCATAGTGACGTCCCCTGGTGGGACTTAAAAAAAATATGTCAATCAGTTAAATAAAGTTTGTTAAAAAAAAAAAATAATAACTACAGTCAAAATCAAATAAAACTACTTTTTTTCCCAAAAAGTGGTTTTACTCAGTAAAAGTGTCAAAACAAATCACACATGCACATATATGGTATCCCTGCGATCGTAACAACTTGACCAATAAAATGAACACATTAATTAAACCGCCGGATGAACGGCGTCCAAAAAAACTGCAAAAAACAACGGCAAAATTCTCTCTTTTCTCCCATTCCCCCCATAAAAAATAAAATTAAAATTAATCTATAAGTCCTATGTACCCAAAATAGTACTAATGAAAACTACGCATTGGCCCGCAAAAATCAAGCCCCCATACGGCCACATCGACGGAAAAATAAAAACATTACGTCTCTTGGAATGCGGCGATGCAAAAACAAGTAATTTTTTTCTAAAAGGGTTTTTATTGTGCAAACGCAGGAAAACATATAAAACCCTTACAAATTTGGTATCCCCGTAATCGTGCCGACCCATAGAATAAAGTGAACATGTTATTTACGCGGCACTGTAAACGGCGTAAATTTATAACGTGAAAATTAATGCTGGAATAGCTGCTTATTTTCAATATTCTCCTAAAATAAAGTTAATAAAAGTTAATCAATATATTATAAGCATCTAAAAATGGTACAATTACAAAATACAACTCGTCCCGCAAAAAACAAGCCCTTATACGGCGATGTCCACGGAATAAAAAAAAAGTTACGACTCTTGGAATGCGACCGTGAAAAAACAAAAAATAATCCTTGGTGATTAACGTGCAAAATGGCCCGGTCATTAAGGGGTTAAGCAGGACCTGCTGTGTTTTTTGTTGTTGTTTTTTTAACCACATTCCTCCCCTTATACTTGGCGTCCTCCAGATTCCAACGCTGTCTTTTTCTTTTTTGCCCCCCTCCATGTTGTTCCACTACAGCCCTTACTCCGTTTTGCACCTAACATATGCGTGTTGTAATTAAAGGTACAAAGAGGAGACACCATCTCTCCTCAGTAGGCGTTGCCTCACTTTTTGTTGTGACGCTGTCCAATCAGAGCGGACCGCTTCACAGCGATGCAGAAAACCTGCTGATTTTGTGAAATTTCCTGCAGGTCTTTTGCATCGCTGTGAGGCTGTCCACTATGATTAGATAGCGTCACAGCAATGAGCGAGTCAACATCTACTGAGGAGAGAAAAGGTCTTCTCCTTTCTGTTCTCTTTAAGGTGGGGTTCCTCCTTAGTTCTACATTACAGTAACACGTCAGACACTGTATTATACATAGTGCAGCACCTGAGGGAGCTGTGACTGCACATAGAAGTTCTCTACAAGGTGTTCTCTGAATCCGGTCATGCACTAGGTTTAGCATCAGATTTTGGGGGGCAGCGGCTGCGATTAACAGCTGCACTCTAGGCCGAGATCTAGGAAAGCTCAGTTCAACCACTTACAGAGAATGTGTCATCAGAAAATGATCTATTGTTTAAATCAAGTTTCTGTTAAACATATTTTTTATGATTTTTTGGTGGGTTTTTTTTATATTATTTTTTTGTCTTTATCTAATCTTGCAGTTTGCCCTCTGGCCAATGAGTCTCATAGTAGACTGCTCCTTACAGTTCTCAGCAGTCATCTCATTATCATCACAGGCAGGATTACACTGACAGGTAACATCTATATATGTAGATAACAAAGAATCCACCATTCATAATAGACTGACCCTTCCTGTTCTGTAGAGATCATTTCTCAGCACTCATCTCATTATCATCACAGGCAGGATTACACTGACAGGTAACACCTATATATAGATAACACAGGATCCACCATTCATAATGTACCATCTCATTATCATTACAGGCAGGGTTACACTGACAGGTAACATCTATATATAGCTAATACAGAATCCACCATTCATAATAGACTGATCCTCCCTGTTCTGTAGAGAACATTTCTCAGCACTCATCTCATTATCGTCACAGGCAGGATGAGGGTATGTGCACATGACCTCTTTTCAGACGTAATTGAGGCATTTTATGCCTCGAATTACGCCTGAAAAGACGGCTCCAATACTTCGGTAAACATCTGCCCATTGCCTGCAATGGGTCTTACGATGTTCTGTGCAGACGAGCTGTCATTTTACGCGTCGCTGTCAAAATACGGCGCGTAAAATGACGGCTCGTCAAAAGAAGTGCAGGACACTTCTTGGGACGTTTTTGGAGTTGTTTTCTCATAAACAGCTCCGTATTTTCAGGCTTATTTTGTTAATCTTGTGAACATATCCTTACACTGACAGGTTACATCTATATATAGATATCACAGGATCCACCATCCATAATAGACTGATCCTCCCTGTTCTGTAGAGATCACTACTCAGCATACATCTCATTATCACCACAGGCAAGATTACACTGACAGGTAACATATATATTTAGATAACACAGGATCCACCATCCATAATAGACTGACCCTTCCTGTTCTGTAGAGATCACTTCTCAGCATACATCTCATTATCATCACAGGTAGGATTACACTGACAGGTAATATATATATATATATATATATATATATATATAGTGAAGGAAATATGTATTTGATCCCTTGCTGATTTTGTAAGTTTGCCCACTGTCAAAGTCATGAACAGTCTAGAATTTTTAGGCTAGGTTAATTTTACCAGTGAGATATAGATTATATAAAAAAAACTGAAAAACACATTGTCAAAATTATATATATTTATTTGCATTGTGCACAGAGAAATAAGTATTTGATCCCCGACCAACCATTAAGAGTTCAGCCTCCTCCAGACCAGTTACACGCTCCAAATCAACTTGGTGCCTGCATTATAGACAGCTCTTACATGGTCACCTGTATAAAAGACTCCTGTCCACAGACTCAATGAATCAGTCTGACTCTAACCTCTACAATATGGGCAAGACCAAAGAGCTTTCTAAGGATGTCAGGGACAAGATCATAGACCTGCACAAGGCTGGAATGGGCTACAAAACCATAAGTAAGACGCTGGGTGAGAAGGAGACAACTGTTGGTGCAATAGTAAGAAAATGGAAGACATACAAAATGACTGTCAATCGACATCGATCTGGGGCTCCATGCAAAATCTCACCTCGTGGGGTATCCTTGATCCTGAGGAAGGTGAGAGCTCAGCCGAAAACTACACGGGGGGAACTTGTTAATGTTCTCAAGGCAGCTGGGACCACAGTCACCACGAAAACCATTGGTAACACATTACGCTGTAATGGATTAAAATCCTGCAGTGCCCGCAAGGTCCCCCTGCTCAAGAAGGCACATGTACAGGCCCGTCTGAAGTTTGCAAATGAACATCTGGATGATTCTGAGAGTGATTGGGAGAAGGTGCTGTGGTCAGATGAGACTAAAATTTAGCTCTTTGGCATTAACTCAACTCGCCGTGTTTGGAGGAAGAGAAATGCTGCCTATGACCCAAAGAACACCGTCCCCACTGTCAAGCATGAAGATGGAAACATTATGTTTTGGGGGTGTTTCTCTGCTAAGGGCACAGGACTACTTCACCACATCAATGGGAGAATGGATGGAGCCATGTACCGTCAAATCCTGAGTGACAACCTCCTTCCCTCCACCAGGACATTAAAAATGACTCGTGGCTGGGTCTTCCAGCACGACATTGCCCTGAAACATACAGCCAATCATCTCATTATCATCACAGGCAGGATTAAGGTCTTATTACACGGCCCTGACAAGGACCGTGTAGACGACTGCCGATCAATGAGACAGCTTGTTGATTGGCGCTCATTTGCTCCTGTCACAAGGAGCTATATATGGGACCGACAACTCGTTACTCCGATCACTCGTCCCCATACATTAATATCATGTCGGTAGCACGGCTCAGGGAGATGTGCTACCGACAACGATAATATTTTGGTTTTCAAAAACGATACGATCATCTGCTGATCGCTCCCCTGTTTACACAGGGCAATTATCGGCAACGAGCGTTCTATGAATGACTGTTTGCCTGATAATTGGCCCATGTAAAAGGGCCTTTACACTGACTGGTATCACCTATATATAGATAACAGAGGATACACCATTGACAATAGGTGATGGACACCGCTCCCCTCCTCCCCCTCCCTGCACAATGACCTCTGCACAGGTCACAGAGCACACCTAGAAAACTGTGCAGTAGAAGTCAATGGCTCAGCTCCAGACTATTGATTCCTAGGACCCATGTGGCTGCTGTAAACCATATCTCTTAATGCAGTTAACCGCTCAGACAAAATGGCTGCCTCCATAACCCCTTCACGACTGCCATACGGCTTTTTTTTAAGTGTCGTTACTTTTTTTCTCTTCCATATGGTGTAAAGTATTACAAATTAAATAATAATTTGACATGTTTTCCTATGTTGGCCACCAGGGGGAGCACTTCCCAGAATTACAGCAAGGTGAATAAGGCAAAGCAACCTGACTCACAGCTGCTGTAAATGTGGGAGGGAATCTCATCCTACAAGCCATGAAAAGGTGTCTTCAAATTGCTAAGCAGTGACCGGCAGCCATTTTGGGTGTGATTCTGCAGCTGGCAGAAGCTATAGGACACACCAAAAGGCTAAGGGTATGTTCACACGCTTACTAAACAAAGGGAAACCAGATCCTGATTTTCAGCCATTTTTTAATCAAACTCGTGTTTTTTACGGCCGTTTTTGGAGCTGTTTTTATATAAAGTCAATGAAAAATGGCTCCAAAAACGTCCCAAGAAGTTATGTGCACTTCATTTTGACGGGCGTCTTTTTACGTGCCGGTTTTGGAAAACGACCATGTAAAAAACACCCTCTCGGAACAGAACGCCGTAATGGGCAGATGCTTGTAGACGTTCTGCTCAATGGCGGATTATAATATGGGCGGTTCGGGCGGCCGCCCGGGACCCGAGGCTCCCAGGGGGCCCATCGCCGCCCGAACATCACACAATCTTAAAAAACTATGCAGCGCTGCTAGCTTCCGTGCTGTCCCGCTTCCAACTGAATCTGTGTCCGCAGGACGCAGATTCAGTTGGGTTGAATGCTGGAGCCTCGCTCCAGCATTCACTCTGCCGTGAGCGGCTCGGTGCAGGCAGGCGTGATGTAGTGACATCATCGCGCCTGTCTGCACGGAGTCACTCACGTGACAGTGCAGAGGAGGAGAAGCATCCCCCACCGCCATGGGAACCGGGATAGGTAAGTAATTATGTTATTTTTATTTATTAGGTACGTACAAATGGAGGCATTATAATGTGTCACAGCTATGGGGCATTATACTGTGTAGCAGCTATGGGGGCATTATACTGTGTCACAGCTATGGGGCATTATACTGTATAGCAGCTATGGAGGCATTATACTGTGTAGCAGCTATGGGGGCATTATACTGTGTAGCAGCTATGGAGGCATTATACTGTGTCGCAGCTATGGGGGCATTATACTGTGTAGCAGCTATGGAGGCATTATACTGTGTCACAGCTATGGGGGCATTATACTGTGTCACAGCTATGGAGGCATTATACTGTATAGCAGCTATGGGTGCATTATACTGTGTCGCAGCTATGGGGGCATTATACTGTGTAGCAGCTATGGGGGCATTATACTGTGTAGCAGCTATGGAGGCATTATACTGTGTAGCAGCTATGGGGGCATTATACTGTGTAGCAGCTATGGAGGCATTATACTGTGTAGCAGCTATGGAGGCAATATACTGTATAGCAGCTATGGAGGCATTATACTGTGTCACAGCTATGGAGGCATTATACTGTGTCACAGCTATGGGGGCATTATACTGTGTCACAGCTATGGAGACATTATACTGTGTAGCAGCTATGGAGGCATTATACTGTGTAGCAGCTATGGAGGCATTATACTGTGTAGCAGCTATGGAGGCATTATACTGTGTCACAGCTATGGGGGCATTATACTGTGTAGCAGCTATGGAGGCATTATACTGTGTAGCAGCTATGGAGGCATTATACTGTGTAGCAGCTATGGGGGTATTATACTGTGTAGCAGCTATGGGGATATTATACTGTGTCACAACTATGGGGGCATTATACTGTGTCACAGCTATGGAGACATTATACTGTGTAGCAGCTATGGAGGCATTATACTGTGTAGCAGCTATGGGGGCATTATATTGTGTAGCAGCTATGGAGGCAATATACTGTGTCACAGCTATGGAGGCATTATACTGTGTCACAGCTATGGGGGCATTATACTGTGTCACAGCTATGGAGGCATTATACTGTGTAGCAGCTATGGAGGCATTATACTGTGTCACAGCTATGGGGGCATTATACTGTGTAGCAGCTATGGAGGCATTATACTATGCAGCGCTGCTAGCTTCCGTGCTGTCCCGCTTCCAACTGAATCTGTGTCCGCAGGACGCAGATTCAGTTGGGTTGAATGCTGGAGCCTCGCTCCAGCATTCACTCTGCCGTGAGCGGCTCGGTGCAGGCAGGCGTGATGTAGTGACATCATCGCGCCTGTCTGCACGGAGTCACTCACGTGACAGTGCAGAGGAGGAGAAGCATCCCCCACCGCCATGGGAACCGGGATAGGTAAGTAATTATGTTATTTTTATTTATTAGGTACGTACAAATGGAGGCATTATAATGTGTCACAGCTATGGGGCATTATACTGTGTAGCAGCTATGGGGGCATTATACTGTGTCACAGCTATGGGGCATTATACTGTATAGCAGCTATGGAGGCATTATACTGTGTAGCAGCTATGGGGGCATTATACTGTGTAGCAGCTATGGAGGCATTATACTGTGTCGCAGCTATGGGGGCATTATACTGTGTAGCAGCTATGGAGGCATTATACTGTGTCACAGCTATGGGGGCATTATACTGTGTCACAGCTATGGAGGCATTATACTGTATAGCAGCTATGGGTGCATTATACTGTGTCGCAGCTATGGGGGCATTATACTGTGTAGCAGCTATGGGGGCATTATACTGTGTAGCAGCTATGGAGGCATTATACTGTGTAGCAGCTATGGGGGCATTATACTGTGTAGCAGCTATGGAGGCATTATACTGTGTAGCAGCTATGGGGGCATTATACTGTGTAGCAGCTATGGAGGCATTATACTGTGTAGCAGCTATGGAGGCATTATAATGTGTCACAGCTATGGAGGCATTATACTGTGTCACAGCTATGGAGGCATTATAATGTGTCACAGCTATGGAGGCATTATACTGTGTCACAGCTATGGGGACATTATACTGTGTAGCAGCTATGGGGGCATTATACTGTGTAGCAGCTATGGAGGCATTATACTGTGTAGCAGCTATGGAGGCATTATACTGTGTAGCAGCTATGGGGGCATTATACTGTGTAGCAGCTATGGGGGCATTATACGGTGTCACAGCTATGGAGGCATTATACTGTGTAGCAGCTATGGAGGCATTATACTGTGTAGCAGCTATGGAGGCATTATACTGTGTAGCAGCTATGGAGGCATTATACTGTGTAGCAGCTATGGAGGCATTATACTGTGTAGCAGCTATGGAGGCATTATACTGTGTAGCAGCTATGGGGGCATTATACTGTGTCACAGCTATGGGGCATTATACTGTATAGCAGCTATGGAGGCATTATACTGTGTCACAGCTATGGGGCATTATACTGTATAGCAGCTATGGAGGCATTATACTGTGTCACAGCTATGGGGGCATTATACTGTGTCACAGCTATGGAGGCAATATACTGTATAGCAGCTATGGAGGCATTATACTGTGTCACAGCTATGGAGGCATTATACTGTGTCACAGCTATGGGGGCATTATACTGTGTCACAGCTATGGAGACATTATACTGTGTAGCAGCTATGGAGGCATTATACTGTGTAGCAGCTATGGAGGCATTATACTGTGTAGCAGCTATGGAGGCATTATACTGTGTCACAGCTATGGGGGCATTATACTGTGTAGCAGCTATGGAGGCATTATACTGTGTAGCAGCTATGGAGGCATTATACTGTGTAGCAGCTATGGGGGTATTATACTGTGTAGCAGCTATGGGGATATTATACTGTGTCACAACTATGGGGGCATTATACTGTGTCACAGCTATGGAGACATTATACTGTGTAGCAGCTATGGAGGCATTATACTGTGTAGCAGCTATGGGGGCATTATATTGTGTAGCAGCTATGGAGGCAATATACTGTGTCACAGCTATGGAGGCATTATACTGTGTCACAGCTATGGGGGCATTATACTGTGTCACAGCTATGGAGGCATTATACTGTGTAGCAGCTATGGAGGCATTATACTGTGTCACAGCTATGGGGGCATTATACTGTGTAGCAGCTATGGAGGCATTATACTGTGTAGCAGCTATGGAGGCATTATACTGTAGAGCAGCTATGGAGGCATTATACTGTGTCACAGCTATGGGGGCATTATACTGTGTCACAGCTATGGAGGCATTATACTGTGTAGCAGCTATGGGGGTATTATACTGTGTAGCAGCTATGGGGGTATTATACTGTGTAGCAGCTATGGGGGTATTATACTGTGTAGCAGCTATGGAGGCATTATACTGTGTAGCAGCTATGGGGGTATTATACTGTGTAGCAGCTATGGAGGCATTATACTGTGTCACAGCTATGGAGGCATTATACTGTGTAGCAGCTATGGAGGCATTATACTGTGTCACAACTATGGGGGCATTATACTGTGTCACAGCTATGGGGCATTATACTGTGTACCAGCTATGGAGTCATTATACTGTGTCACAGCTATGGGGGCATTATACTGTGTCGCAGCTATGGGGCGTTATACTGTGTACCAGCTATGGAGTCATTATACTGTGTCACAGCTATGGGGGCATTATACTGTGTAGCAGCTATGGGGGCATTATACTGTGTCACAGCTATGGGGGCATTATACTGTGTAGCAGCTATGGAGGCATTATACTGTGTCACAACTATGGGGGCATTATACTGTGTCGCAGCTATGGGGCATTATACTGTGTAGCAGCTATGGAGGCATTATACTGTGTAGCAGCAATGGGGGCATTATACTGTGTAGCAACTATGGAGGCATTATACTGTGTAGCACCTATGGAGGCATTATAATGTGTCACAGCTATGGAGGCATTATAATGTGTCACAGCTATGGAGGCATTATAATGTGTCACAGCTATGGAGGCATTATACTGTATAGCAGCTATGGAGGCATTATACTGTGTCACAGCTATGGAGGCATTATACTGTGTCACAGCTATGGGGGCATTATACTGTGTAGCAGCTATGGAGGCATTATACTGTGTAGCAGCTATGGAGGCATTATACTGTGTAGCAGCTATGGGGGCATTATACTGTGTAGCAGCTATGGAGGCATTATACTGTGTAGCAGCTATGGAGGCATTATACTGTGTAGCAGCTATGGAGGCATTATACTGTGTAGCAGCTATGGAGACATTATACTGTGTCACAGCTATGGAGGCATTATACTGTGTCACAGCTATGGAGGCATTATACTGTGTAGCAGCTATGGAGGCATTATACTGTGTAGCAGCTATGGAGGCATTATACTGTGTAGCAGCTATGGAGGCATTATACTGTGTAGCAGCTATGGAGGCATTATACTGTGTCACAACTATGGGGGCATTATACTGTGTCACAGCTATGGAGACATTATACTGTGTAGCAGCTATGGAGGCATTATACTGTGTCACAGCTATGGAGGCATTATACTGTGTCACAGCTATGGAGGCATTATACTGTGTCGCAGCTATGAGGGCATTATACTGTGTAGCAGCTATGGAGGCATTATACTGTGTAGCAGCTATGGGGGCATTATACTGTGTCACAGCTATGGAGACATTATACTGTGTCGCAGCTATGGGGGCATTATACTGTGTAGCAGCTATGGAGGCATTATACTGTGTCACAGCTATGGGGGCATTATACTGTGTCACAGCTATGGAGGCATTATACTGTGTCACAGCTATGGAGGCATTATACTGTGTAGCAGCTATGGGGGCATTATACTGTGTAGCAGCTATGGAGGCATTATACTGTGTCACAGCTATGGGGGCATTATACTGTGTCACAGCTATGGGGGCATTATACTGTGTCACAGCTATGGAGACATTATACTGTGTCACAGCTATGGGGGCATTATACTGTGTCACAGCTATGGAGACATTATACTTTGTAGCAGCTATGGAGGCATTATACTGTGTCACAGCTATGGGGGCATTATACTGTGTAGCAGCTATGGAGGCATTATACTGTGTAGCAGCTATGGAGGCATTATACTGTGTAGCAGCTATAAGGGTATTATACTGTGTAGCAGCTATGGAGGCATTATACTGTGTCACAGCTATGGAGACATTATACTGTGTCGCAGCTATGGGGGCATTATACTGTGTAGCAGCTATGGAGGCATTATACTGTGTCACAGCTATGGGGGCATTATACTGTGTCACAGCTATGGAGGCATTATACTGTGTCACAGCTATGGAGGCATTATACTGTGTAGCAGCTATGGGGGCATTATACTGTGTAGCAGCTATGGAGGCATTATACTGTGTCACAGCTATGGGGGCATTATACTGTGTCACAGCTATGGGGGCATTATACTGTGTCACAGCTATGGGGGCATTATACTGTGTCACAGCTATGGAGACATTGTACTTTGTAGCAGCTATGGAGGCATTATACTGTGTCACAGCTATGGGGGCATTATACTGTGTAGCAGCTATGGAGGCATTATACTGTGTAGCAGCTATGGAGGCATTATACTGTGTAGCAGCTATAAGGGTATTATACTGTGTAGCAGCTATGGAGGCATTATACTGTGTAGCAGCTATGGAGGCATTATACTGTGTAGCAGCTATGGAGGCATTATACTGTGTAGCAGCTATGGAGGCATTATACTGTGTAGCAGCTATGGAGGCATTATACTGTGTAGCAGCTATGGAGACATTATACTGTGTCACAGCTATGGAGGCATTATACTGTGTCACAGCTATGGGGGCATTATACTGTGTAGCAGCTATGGAGACATTATACTGTGTCACAGCTATGGGGGCATTATACTGTGTAGCAGCTATGGAGACATTATACTGTGTAGCAGCTATGGAGGCATTATATTGTGTAGCAGCTATGGGGGCATTATACTGTGTAGCAGCTATGGGGGCATTATACTGTGTCACAGCTATGGGGGCATTATACTGTGTAGCAGCTATGGAGGCATTATACTGTGTCACAGCTATGGGGGCATTATACTGTGTCACAGCTATGGAGGCATTATACTGTGTAGCAGCTATGGAGGCATTATACTGTGTCACAGCTATGGAGGCATTATACTGTGTCACAGCTATGGGGGCATTATACTGTGTCACAGCTATGGGGCATTATACTGTGTAGCAGCTATGGAGGCATTATACTGTGTCACAGCTATGGGGCATTATACTGTATAGCAGCTATGGAGGCATTATACTGTGTCACAGCTATGGGGGCATTATACTGTGTCACAGCTATGGAGGCATTATACTGTGTAGCAGCTATGGAGGCATTATACTGTGTCACAGCTATGGAGGCATTATACTGTGTAGCAGCTATGGGGGCATTATACTGTGTAGCAGCTATGGGGGCATTATACTGTGTCGCAGCTATGGGGCATTATACTGTGTAGCAGCTATGGGGGCATTATACTGTGTAGCAGCTATGGAGGCATTATACTGTGTCACAGCTATGGAGACATTATACTGTGTAGCAGCTATGGGGGCATTATACTGTGTCACAGCTATGGAGGCATTATACTGTGTAGCAGCTATGGGGGCATTATACTGTGTAGCAGCTATGGGGGCATTATACTGTGTAGCAGCTATGGGGGCATTATACTGTGTCGCAGCTATGGAGGTATTATACTGTGTTACAGCTATGGGGCATTATACTGTGTAGCAGCTATGGGGGTATTATACTGTGTAGCAGCTATGGAGTCATTATACTGTGTAGCAGCTATGGGGGAATTATACTGTGTAGCAGCTATGGGGCATTATACTGTGTAGCAGCTATGGAGGCATTATACTGTGTAGCAGCTATGGAGACATTATACTGTGTCACAGCTATGGAGACATTATACTGTGTCACAGCTATGGAGGCATTATACTGTGTAGCAGCTATGGAGGCATTATACTGTGTAGCAGCTATGGAGGCTTTATACTGTGTAGCAGCTATGGGGCATTATACTGTGTAGCAGCTATGGAGGCATTATACTGTGTCACAGCTATGGAGGCATTATACTGTGTCGCAGCTATGGAGGCATTATACTGTGTAGCAGCTATGGGGGCATTATACTGTGTAGCAGCTATGGAGGCATTATACTGTGTAGCAGCTATGGAGGCATTATACTGTGTAGCAGCTATGGAGGCATTATACTGTGTAGCAGCTATGGGGGCATTATACTGTGTAGCAGCTATGGGGGCATTATACTGTGTAGCAGCTATGGAGACATTATACTGTGTAGCAGCTATGGAGGCATTATACTGTGTAGCAGCTATGGAGGCATTATACTGTGTAGCAGCTATGGAGGCATTATACTGTGTCACAGCTATGGGGGCATTATACTGTGTCACAGCTATGGAGACATTATACTGTGTAGCAGCTATGGAGGCATTATACTGTGTCACAGCTATGGGGCATTATACTGTAGAGCAGCTATGGGGGCATTATACTGTGTCACAGCTATGGAGGCATTATACTGTGTAGCAGCTATGGGGGCAATATACTGTGTAGAAGCTATGGAGGCATTATACTGTGTAGCAGCTATGGAGGCATTATACTGTGTAGCAGCTATGGAGGCATTATACTGTGTCACAGCTATGGAGACATTATACTGTGTCACAGCTATGGAGGCATTATACTGTGTAGCAGCTATGGAGGCAT